>NC_083881.1:57526188-57826288 GCF_032452875.1 Bos javanicus | reverse complement strand
GGCCCCAAAATCAAATGCATAAAAAGGACAAAAGGAAGTATTGGGAGAAGACTGGTGGCTATTAGTAATCTGTCTGGTGAAAGGAGCACCAAATTTAGATTAAAAAAAAAGAAAAAAGCCTTGTTTTCTTTGGCTCAGAATAACATTCCCCATTCTACAGAAATATCAACAACCTCAGATACACAGATGATACCACTCTAATGGCAAAAAAACCAAAGAGGAACTAAAGAATTTCTTGATGAAGGTGGAAGAGGGGAGTGAAAAAACTGGCTTAAAACACAACATTAAAAAAACTAAGATCATGGCATCCAGCCCTATAACTTCATGGCAAATAGATGGGGAAACAATGGAAATAGTGGCAGATTTTATTTTCTTGGGTTCCAAAATCACTGTGGATGGTGACTGCAGCCATGAAATTAGAAGATGCTTGCTCCTTGAAAGAAAAGCTATGACAAACCTAGCCAGCTTATTAAAAAGCAGACACATCACTTTGCCAACACAGGTCCATATAGTCAAAGCTATGTTTTTTCCAGTAATCATGTAGAGATGTGAGAGTTGGACCATAAAGAAGACTGAGGGCCAAAGAACTGATGTTTTTGAACTGTGATGCTGGAGAAGACTCTTGAGCACAGTATGGAGAGCAAACCAGTCAATCCTAAAGGAAATCAACCCTGAATATTCATTGGAAGATCTGATACTGAAGCTCCAATACTTCGGCCATCTGATGCCAAGAGCTGACTCAATGGAAAAGACCCTGATGTTGGGAAAGATTGAGGGCAAGAGGAGAAGGGGATGACAGAGGATGAGATGTTTGGATGACATCACTGACTCAATGGACATGAGTTTGAGAAAATTCAAGGAGATAGTGAAGGACAGAGAAGCCTGGCATGCTAATGTCCATGGGGTCACAAAGAGTGGGACATGACTTAGCAACTAAACACCAACAACAGAAGTCACTGATGCCAACAGCTCCAGAGTTAAACATATCAAAGCCCTGTCATCAGAGAGAAACTTTCTCAGATGTTCAAAGAATCTTGGAAAGAGATCCTTTGGCTCAGAGCAAGCCAGAGGTCCTCCTTGGACCAATCAGTTGTGGCCACTGTGAATGGTCTGCTATTATTGACTGCACTTAAGTCTTGTTTCCACTCTTGGACCTGTTGCCAGTATGAATTTACATAAGACTTGAAAGTTCTCATAGGAGTCTTATGAATGAAGAGGAGGGCAAGGCATTTCCCAGGATAAAGAAAAATCCTTGGCAACCAAAATATATCTACTACACTAAAAGTTACTATAAAAAATCACTTAATTTTTCTGAACCACAATTGTCATATCTCAAAAGAGTATGAATTTGTATCAAGTGAGATATTTACAAAGTGTTATAAATGATTAAGTTCTATGCAATTATAAAATGCTTCTTTGATTATTAGTATGACTTTGCTGAAGTGGACACTAGAATCTAGCTCTCAAGATCTTTAATTTGTGAAAGTAGAATGATTTTCTTCAATTTCCTGTGGTTATGGACCAAGAAAACAAGCAAAAACCTTCCTTTTAAAGATGCTTTATTATGTAGCAAGAATTACGTTAGGAGCTTTGTATTTAATTTTCACCACAGTCACATTAAGTAGATATTCTAACCAAGTGCAATGTAAATTGAAGATAGTAAGTAGGTTAAGCGTCTATAATTAATAAGTATCAAAGAGAAGTATTAAATCCAGGTCTGAGAAATACCAAAGATAAGGGATGGATGGCAGGAATTTTTAAGGAGTCATTTCAACTTGTATGAATGAATGTATTATAATTATTTTAAAAATTAGTCATTTATTTGGCTGCACTGGCTCTTGGTTGCTGCACACTGGATCTTTTAGTTGTGGCATGTGGGAGCTAGTTCCCTGACCAGGGATCAAACCCAGGTCCCCTGCATTGACAGCAAGGGGTCGTAGCCTCTGGGACCCAGGGAAGTCCCATATTATAATAATTTATTTTTATTGTTCATCTTTATAATTCAATTATTATGGTTGTGCTATTTCTTAACTAGTATTCTTTTAGAAATTAAAATAATATTTTACTCTTTTTTTTTTTGGTGATCTAGTGATTGTATTCAAAATCCTATATTTTACAAAGACATGACTTCCCTGATAGCTCAGATGGCAAAGAATCTGTCTACAGGAGCAGGAGACCTGACTTCAGTTCCTGGGTTGGTAACACCCCCTGGAGGAGGGCATGGCAATCCACTCCAGAGTTCTTGCCTGGAGAGTCCCATGGACAGAGGAGCCTGGTGGCCTACAGCCCATGGGGTCACAAACAGTCGGACACAACTGAGCAACTAAAACAACAACAGTTTTATACAATGGATCTGTCAAGAGCAACACTACCAGTTGATAAATTAAAAAATTTAATTCTGAATGGAAAGTTTGATTTTTGTAAATAACTGCAAGGAGAGAGGGATAAGTAATCACAATTTGTCCAGAAACAGTATAATAGCCTCCAGAACGTTTTCTGGAAAATTCTTAATAGCAGGTCAACATTTTTGGTATCCATAGTAGAAAGTACATATGAGAATTTCTGGATTCTGAGCAGCTGAACAGAATACACCCTCTATTCTTTTACAATCTGTATCTAAAAGGAGGAGGTATCTGGCCCATCTGAGCATGTATGATTAATTTTGTGAAATAGTGTTCTAAATATGAATAGTAGTTTTCTAATTATCGTTGTAAAACAAAACTTTTCAGCTAGATATCAAATATCTTAAAAGGTCTTCTGCTTAATGTTTCTTAATATAATGAAATGTTATTATATCCAAATTATATCCAAAGCAATGAGTGAGCCAGCCATGTGATAGTTCTTATCACTGGGATATTTTATGACCCTTTCAAGTATTTCTGCAGACAGATGGGGGGGGCAGAGTCTACTCTTCATGAAGCCTCTTCAGGCTGGTTACTGTTTAACTCTTGACTTCCAGAAAGTCTCTGTGCTATGCCTTTCTTTGTTGACCTGACTTTAGGTCTGTCCTTTGTTGGTCCGGGTGGCCCAGAAGGTAAAGCGTCTGCCTACAATGCAGGAGACCGGGGTCAGAAAGATCCCCTGGAGAAGGAAATGGGACGCCACTCCAGTACCCTTGCCTGGAAAATCCCATGGACAGAGGAGCCTGGTATGCTACAGCTTATAGGGTCACAAAGAGTCAGACACAACTGAGTGACTTCACTTTTTTTTTTTTTTCTGTTGGTCCGATGTGTATACTTAATGGTTCTCTTTCAAAGAGTATTATTTCTTTTAATGTTTAGGCTCCTTTGTGGTTAATCCAAACTTGTGGCTTCACATATTCATCTGGGAACCATAAAATTATTTATATACCTGCGAGAACAATCTCACCTGCAATGTATTGTCACATTACTCAGAAAATATATTTCTTTGGACGTGGTTTCTTATCTGTGGGTTATCTCTTCCATGTACCAAAAATGTCCCAGGTACATATAGCTTTCTTATTTGAAAATACTTTCAAACATGGTGTCCTGTGATGTTGGAAGAAAATGTTATATTATTTCTATTTTGCAGGTGGTAGAACTAAAGTTTTATGGGATGATTTTATACAGCTGTTACATGGCACATTGGGAAGCAACATGGTGTTTGTCCTTCTCCATCTGACTTAGTGTACTACCCTCCAGATCGTCCATGTACACACACACTACATCTTCTTTATCCATCCATCTATTGATGCATACTTAGGTTGTTTCCATATCTTGTATATAATGCAATGGATATAGAGGCACATATATCTTTTCAAATTAGTGTTTTCATTTTGGATATGGAGAAGGCGATGGCACCCCACTTCAGTACTCTTGCCTGGAAAATCCCATGGATGGAGGAGCCTGATAGGCTGCAGTCATGGGGTCGTGAGGAGTCAGTCACAACTGAGCAACTTCACTTTCACTTTTCACTTTCATGCATTGGAGAAGGAAATGGCAACCCACTCCAGTGTTCTGGCCTGGAGAATCCCAGGGACGGGGGAGTCTGGTTGGCTGCTGTCTATGGGGTCGCACAGAGTCAGACATGACTGAAGCGAATTAGCAGCAGCAGCATTTTGGATAAATAGCCCTGAGTAGCTGGATCTATTCTTAACTTTTTGAGGAATCTCTATAGTGTCTTCCACAGTGGCTACACCAATTTACGTTCTCATCAACACTGTATGGGTGTTCCCTTTCCTCCATGTCCTCTCCAACACTTGTTATTTCTAGCCTATTTAAAAATAACCATTTTAATTGGTGTGATACCTCATTGTAGTTTTGATTTGCATTTTTCTAGTGGCTAGTGATGTTAAGCATATTTTCATGTGCCCATTGGCCCTCATATGTCTTCTTTGTGAAAAAGTCTATTCGTGTCTTCTCATTTTTTAATTGGGTTGTTTGGGTTTTCTTCTTCTGTTGTTCTTGAGTTTCATAAGTTCTTTATATATTTTGGGTGTTAACCCCTTATTGGATATACAATTTGAAAATCTCTTCTCCCATTTGATACGTTGTCTTCATTTTGTTTGTGGTTTTCCTTGCTGTTCAGAAGCTTTTTAGTTGGATGTCATCCCATTTGTTTGTTTTTGTTTCCTTTGCCTGAGGAGACATACTCAGAAAGATATTGCCAAGGCTATTGTCAATGATGCCCAACTTCTTTTAGGAGTTTTATGGTTTCAGGCCTTACAACCAAATCTGTATTACATTTTGATTTGATTTTTTTGTATGGTGTGAGATGGTGGTCTAGTTTTATCATTTTGCATGTCATGACAGTCCAGGTTTCCCAGCACCATGTATTAAAGAGATTATCCTTTCTTCAGTATATGTTCTTTGTTTGTTATTTTAAATTAATTATCCTTATATATATGGGTTTATTTCTGGGCTTTCAGTTCTGTTCTGTTGATCTATATGTCTGTTCAGCTAGTACTATGCTATTTTGTTATTATAGTTTTGCAATTTTTAGTATTACTTTGGCTATTTGGGATCTTTAATGTTAAATTCTGAAAGAGATGGGAATACCAGACCACCTGACCTGCCTCTTGAGAAAACTATATGCAGGTCAGGAAGCAACAGTTAGAACTGGACATGGAACAACAGACTGGTTCCAAATAGGAAAAGGAGTACGTCAAGGCTGTATATTGTCACCCTGCTTATTTAACTTATATGAAGAGTACATCATGAGAAATGCTGGATTGGAAGAAACACAAGCTGGAATCAAGATTGCCAGGAGAAATATCAATAACCTCAGATATGCAGATGACATCACCCTTATGGCAGAAAGTGAAGAGGAACTAAAAAGCCTCTTGATGAAAGTGGAAGAGGAGAGTGAAAAAGTTGGCTTAAAGCTCAACATTCAGAAAATGAAGATCATGGCATCTGGTCCCATCACTTCATGGGAAATAGATGGGGAAACAGTGGAAACAGTGTCAGACTTTATTTTTTGGGGCTCCAACATCACTGCAGATGGTGACTGTAGCCATGAAATTAAAAGATGCTTACTCCTTGGAAGGAAAGTTATGACCAACCAAGATAGCATATTCAAAAGCAGAGACATTACTTTGCCAACAAAGGTTCGTCTAGTCAAGGCTATGGTTTTTCCTGTGGTCATGTATGGATGTGAGAGTTGGACTGTGAAGAAGGCTGAGCGCCGAAGAATTGATGCTTTTGAACTGTGGTGTTGGAGAAGACTCTTGAGAGTCCCTTGGACTGCAAGGAGATCCAACCAGTCCATTCTGAAGGAGATCAGTCCTGGGTGTTCTTTGGAAGGAATGATGCTAAAGCTGAAACTCCAATACTTTGGCCACCTCATGCAGAGAGTTGACTCATTGGAAAAGACTCTGGTGCTGGGAGGGATTGGGGGCAGGAGGAGAAGGGGATGACAGAGGATGAGATGGCTGGATGGCATCACTGACTCGATGCACGTGAGTCTGAGTGAACTCTGGGAGTTGGTGATGGACAGGGAGGCCTGGCGTGCTGCGATTCATGGGGTCTCAAAGAGTCAGACACGACTGAGCGACTGATCTGATCTGATCTGATCTGATGTTTCCATATAAATTTTAGTATTTTTTTTAAACATATCATTGGGATTTTGATAGGAATTTCTTTGAATATGTAGATTTTTGTAGGTAATATGGATAGTTTAACAGTTTGCACAAAATATTTTTTCTTTGTGCCATCTTCAATTTCTTTCAACAGTGTCTTATAGTTTTTAGTGTAAAGGTCTTTCACCTTGGTTAAATTTATTTCTAGGTGTTTAATTCTTTTTGTTGCAAAGAAAATAACCTTTTTGATTAAGACCTACATCTGTTCTGTTGCCAATAAAATAAACATTTCTTAAGTGATAAGTGATTTAAAATTTTAAGAAATATGGAAATTCTTTTCATCTAAGTCAATTTAAAAAACGTTCTTACAACTCTTTTCTTTGACACCTAATTGACATAAATTTAAAACCATCATTATCTGCATCTTTCAGAACATCTGTTAATTTGCTAAATGTATACTAGGAGGCAGTTTAATATTTATTACCAGGAAAATAAAGGTATGTATTTCAATTTTTAAAATATCACATAAATAAAAGTGGAATCAGACAATGTCCTAGCCCTGGTGTTATCCCTAAAAGTTGTATGACTTTGAGACAGTCACTTCTCTTTCTTGCTGTGGGCCTATATTAGTTCTCTATTGCTGCCTTTATATACTACATATACTTAATGGTTTAAATGCACAGATTTATTATCTTTTATTTCTGTAGGTCATAAATCTGATCCAGGAATCATCGAGCTAAAATCAAATTGTTGACAAGGCTGCACTCCTTTATGGATGCTCAAGGCAGGAATCTGGTTTCCTTGCTCATTCAGCGTATTGTCAGAATTTATTTCCTGGCAGTGGCAGGACGAAGGCCCCTGTTTCTTTGCTGAATGTTGGCTGCTGGTCATTCTGAGTTTCTAGATGCCACCCGTATTCTTTGACATGTAGGCCCTTTTGTCTTCAAAGCTAGCAGTGGCAAGTGCCTTCCTTTTTGTGCCTTCTTTCTCCGCCTCCTTATCTGTCATCGCATCTCTTTGACTATAGTTGGGAAAGATTTTCTGCTTTTAAGAGTTTAAGTGATTAGATTAGGGCCACACTGATAATCCAGTGTAGTGTACTCACCTCAAAATCCCTACTTGCATCATATCTGCAAAGTCCCTTTCGAACGTGAAGTAACATTCTGTGAATTTGAGGATGGGCGTTTGAAGGTCCATGTTTCTTGCTACCACATGTTCCTTATGAGATTCTTTAGCTCTTTCAAGTTTCTCTCTGCAGAATAACTCTTCTTTGACTTCAGAGAAATAAGAAATATTGGGAATATTGTCTGCTTCTCTGGAGCTAAAATCTTTCAGTTTAATTGCATTAGAAATAACTTTCAGGATGGATAAAATGGGTTAACATCATCAGTAGGTATAAGCTTAAAGTTACAAGTTCTGTGGATATAATATACAGCATGATGGCCATGGTTAACAATATTGCATTGTATATTCAAAAGCTGCTGAAAGACTAGGTCATGAAAGTTTGCATCACACACACATAGTCAGAATTTGTAACTACATGCGGTGATGGATGTTAAGTAAACACAGTGGCAATCATTTTGCAATATACACATAAATCATTATGTTGTACACCCAAAATGAATGCAGTGTTATATGTCAGTTATTGCAATTAAAAACTTAAAACATTTTTGTTAAAACATTAAAACTCCTACTATAGATTATAAATATATAGAAAAATTCTTGAATAGCAAAAGCTGTATTTAAATATTTTATCTAAACTATTTGAAACATTGAGAATTAAAGTGCTTTATCTGTTTGTAGAAAAACTTCTTAAGAGTATTTTGAACAGTGACTGCCTTCTTTTCATCATATGAATAAAGAACAAATATCTTAAAGGAATCCTTCTGGGAAAACAAGCCCTCTGTTCTAATTTATGCTAAGCATACTGTTGCAAGTGAGAAACCGGAAACAATTTAATCATGAGCTTGCTGTCCTTTATCCATGGAAAACAATCCATGGGTTGGGAGAGTACAATGCCTCTTAAGCAGTAGAGATTTCCTCCTAAGGGGTTTTGGACAAGAGCAAGCTATGTAGACTGTTAGAGCAAGCGATGTGGATACAGGGCATGATTAGCAATGAGGTTGGGTGATTTCTTTAAAGGCTAGATGGTCCTGTTTTCTAGGGTGAGGTAAGCTAGCTAAAGCTGGGTTGGAGGATTGTGATTGGTGCTCACTTTCCTTGACAGGGAGGCATTTCTGTTAGTGCAGGCTGGCTTAAGTAGAGATTTGTGATGTGGGCTGGACCGCTGGGTCTGCCTCCATTTTGCAGGTCCTGTTATACAAGTTAACATTGTGAGTGAAAGTTGCTCAGTCATGTCCAACTCTTTGTGACCCCATGGACTATACAGTCCATGGAATTCTCCAGGTCAGAATACTAAAGTGGGTAGCCTTTCCCTTCTCCAGCGGATCTTCCCAACCTAGGGATCGAACCCAGGTCTCCTACATTGCAGGCTGATTCTCTACTAGCTGAGCCACAAGGGAAGTCCACGTTAACATTATCGATAGAAAATATAAGGTTGATTTTTGTTAACGCAGTTAGTCACCACCATGAAAAAATTGTACTCTTGGTTGGTTAGTGTCAAAATAGCTGAAGGTCCTACTTTCAGGATGTGAGGCATAATCACATAAATCCACTAAAAGAGAACAGTAGCTTAAAAGATAACCTAACATAATAAAACATGAGCATTGAGCAATGACGAATAAATTTATCAGAAACAAAGCGAAGCAAAACCCAGTTTTATTAGTCATTGGAAAAGCACAAATTAACTCCATAATGGTAACCCATTGCCAACAGAATGACTAAAATTTCAAAGATTAATGAGTGAATAACGAATAATGAATTAATTAATCAGTCATTAATTAATGACTGACAGTACCAATTATTATCGCTGATGATGTGGAGCAACTAGAACTCTCAATATCTATTACATCTGAATGTATTCATCATTAAATAAATAAACAAATATTTGGTCTTTGTCCCTAGCTCCTGGCACAAAACTTCTAAAGCCTTTAGAATTTCCAGAGTAATGAGTGTCTTTAGAATGTTAAAGAGGCATCCAGTGGCTGGGTCTCCTAGATAGCTTCAGAATGGGTGCTAGTCACCAGAAAGACCAAAGTATGATTAGAGGGTGGAAGCTTCATCCCCCATCCCCTGACCTCTATCTTTCCTTTAACCTATTATTCTTTTCCTCATCTATCTATGGACATTGATTGAGTTTTCATTTTTAACATGTACAGTTTCAATTATATATTTTTCATTCCTGTTAATTACAACCTCTTCAGTTCCATCTGCTTACTTCTCATTTGTTGTTTCAGTCGCTAAATAGTGTCTGACTCTTTTGCGACCCCATGGACTGTAGCCCATGAGGCTCTTCTGTCCATGGGATCCTCCAGGTAAGAATATTGGAATGGGTTGCCATTTCCTTCTCCAGGGGATCTTCTGACCCAGGGATCAAACTCATATCTCCTGCACTGGCAGGTGAATTCTTCACCGCTGCTCTATCGTGTGTGTTAGTCACTCGGTCATGTCCGATTCTTTGTGACCCTATGGACTGTAGCCCACCAGACTTCTCTGTCCATGGGGTTCTCCAGGAAAGAATACCGGAGTGGGTTGCCATTTCTTCTCCAGGGGATCTTTGCTACCCAGGGATTGAACCCAGGTCTCCCACGTTGCAGGCAGAATCTTTACCGACTGAGCCACCAGGGAAGGCTATCAGGGAAGCCCTTATTTCTCCTAAGTTTACTATATACATATCTTTGTAATTGTATTTTTCTTTTATAAATTTTATATGTTTCATTCATAGCTGTTTTCTATTATGTCAAAGCCATTCCAACACCTGCAGTTCTTTCTATTTAAACCTTTATTCCTTGTCTGCCGATTCTCACACACTGTGGCTGGTTTTTCTGTGTTTGGTGATCTTTATTTGTAAGTTCATCCTTGCTTTCAGTCTGTGCTATCCTCGTGGGTCTGTTTTAGGGCAACTTTCTCCAAAGAGTTTACTTTTACCTCTACTGTTGCCTGGGTAGGTGGGAGGGTGGGACATTCCTGATACTTGAGACCTCTAATCCCTGTTATGGGCTTCCCTTGTGGCTCAGATGGTAAAGAATCCACCTGCAATGTGGGAGACCTGGGTTCGATCCCTGGGTTGGGAAGATCCCCTGGAGGAGGGCATGGCAACCCGTTCCAGTATTCTTGCCTGGAGAATCCCCATGGACAGAGGAGCCTGGTGGGCTACAGTCTGTGGGGTTGCAAAGAGTCGGACACAACTGAGTGACTAGGCACATAATCCCTGTTATGGTTCAGAAGTGAAGTCTCAGACTCCACTTTCCCTCTTGGTGCCTTGGGGCTATGCCTCTTAGTGGTGCCTATTGATTAAGCCTCTTTCCCTCTGGCTACTCAGCTCTCTGCTTCTTTAGCCTAGACTCTCTTCCTGTGTGGCCTGGCTCTAGGATGTTTCATCAGATCCTTCAGGGTTTCTGCTTTGTCTTCTGCCTCACCTAGTCGCTGCCAGTGGAAGTCCTGTGGTCATATCTCCTTAGCTGACCTGTCTGTTTCCTTTCTGGGGGAGGGGAATGTGACTCCAGAAACCGTCTCCTACCTTTCATGATCCCATGGGTATCTCTAAGAATGTGCAGTATATGGTCTGGTTGAATGATTGCTCATACCTCTTAGATACTAGGGATCTTGGAAGTAAAATCAAGTCAATGGCTTCTTGGCACTTGGTAGTACAAGTGAGAATTCCAGAAGATAGCTATATGTTTGTATACAAAACAGTGAAAAAGCTATCTTTGGGGAGTTTTATTTTGAGAAGCAAATGCTGGCAATGACTGTGTCACTTGTATATGTGACCAGCTAACAAGAAGCAGCAGCCAGAACCTGGACAGCATTGCAAAGATTAAAAACACAAGCAAAAGATCCATTTTATCTCCCTGTACTTTCTTTTTTTTTTTTTTTTAATTTTTTAATTTCAGATATACACATGCTCCCCATCCTGAACCCTCCTCCCTCCCAACCTCCCCATACCATCCCCCTGGGCCTTCCCAGCACACCAGCCCCAAGCATCCAGCATCGTGCACTGAACCTGGACTGGCATCTCGTTTCATACATGACATTTCACATGTTTCAATGCCATTCTCCCAAATCTTCCCACCCTCTCCCACAGAGTCCATAAGACTGTTCTAAAAATTAAAAAAAAAAAAAAAAAGAAAGTACAGGGAGATAAAATGGATCTTTTGGAACACACACACATTGACTATGAACACGATTTCTTTAATCAAATGATAAAATATTAAATAAATCCTAAAAAAAGAGAAAAAAAAAATAAAATAAAGAAAAAAAAAGTTATATCCAAATAAATATATCAATCTGTAATATAAATATGTATCAAATTATATCAAATTTAAAAATGTTTTTGTAAAAAAATTATTTTTTAACTGAAGAATAATAAAAGTTCATAAACCTCTAACCCCGAGAATGGAAAACGTTGTCATAAAAAATGTCATTTCCAGTTTCCACTAGGAAATAAACAAGTATGCAAAGAATTCAAAGAAATTTTAATGCAATAAACATAAAATCAAATAAATGTTGTATTGCCCTGTGGAAATTGAATTTTTGATCACTATATCATAAACCTAAATATTAGATCATGAACAAATGAACCCAAATTCAAATGAGAGTCATGGGCATTATAGTTTATAATAACATGGTTTTCTCTTTACAGATACCATATAATTTTGTTTTTTTGGATAAAAAAATATTTAAAGCACTTTTTTAAAACAATTTTTGATTCAAAACTTTCTAACCTAGACTAATTAAATAAAGAAAGTTCATTTAAAATGGTTCAAAAAAAAATAAAAATAAAAACACAAGCAAACAAAAAACAGTCAAATCTATGTGTATTCTCTGTAGAAAGAGATGAGAGTTTCAATGCTGTTAAGGACATTCTAGTTATTTAAATATCAAATAGCTTTAAATATGGACTATTTTCTGTTCTTCCTAGGAAGCATCAAATTCTGGGTAATGTATGAATGATCTAGATGAGGAGAATTCATTTTCTATACAAGTCTGTATGTAGATGGATAACTTCAGGGGAGTTAATGTCACATTGTCCAACATATGTAGATACCATGAAAATCTTCTAAGAATTACAGAATTTTATAGAGAATCTGCCTGCAATGCAGGAGATACAGGAGCTGTGGGTTTGATTCCTGAAGATCCTCTGGAGGAGGAAATGGCAACCTACTCCAGTATTCTTGCTGGGAGAATCCCATGAACAGAGGAGTCTGGCGGGCTATAGTCCACAGGGTCACAGAGAGTCGGATATGACCGAGCGCATGGTACTTCATAATAATAAAGGACCATCTCCATTCAGCTCCTGTAGGAGACTAAGTTCAAATTAGGCAGAATGCTTTGTTTAAATATAAAGAACCAGCAAGTGACACAGACAGTTCAGGATAAGTTTTTGATTTCCAGACCAGTGCTCTTTTCATTGTAACCTGCTGCCAACCTAAGGATGGGTGAACAGGGCCTGTAGACAAGCTGAATAGACAGCGAGAGTCTTTGAATCAAAGCACATCTAAAATTGGAGTTGGCTTTATTTAGGCCTTTAACAAAAAACACTAATTTGTGAAGAGATGTTAGCAAAAACAAATCTTTCTTGAATTATCACTGATTGAAATGTCATGGTGTCTGCTGATTAAAACTGTGTGTGCAAGGGAAGGAAAACTTGTAGCTTCATTTCTTCCTAATGAGGTAGAATTTGGCATTCATCTAAAAAATTAAAAATATGTTTCCATTTTCATGGTGCTCATTTCTATCATTTTATGTCATTGAATATTTAATGAGGAAAAATATAGGGAACAATAACATTTTGAAAACATTAGAAGTTATTTTTTAAAAGAATAATAATTATAGCAGGCACTTTATTGTCCTCTGTGTGCCAAGCATGGCTCTAATTGGTTTAGGAATTTTAACCCATGTAACTCTCAGAACAGCCCCATGAGATAGGACTTATTATAATCTATATTTTAAAGATGAAGAAATGGAAGCACAAGGAGATGAACTTTCTCTGGGTCAAACAATTAAGCATAGGGACAGCATGTCTCAGTATTAAATTTTGAGATATTAATATTAAATATTAATATTAAATATTATTTAAAATGAAATATTTTACAAATCCTTATGTATTTAGAAATGAATAGCAGAACCAATTATAAATCTAAATGAAGTTTTTTTCGTATCAGATCATTCGATGGCTTCTGAAAACCACTTTTCCAAGTTTGAGTCTGAGATCTCAGAAGTACTCAAATCCGTTCCTTTTGTTAATTGTCCTTTCCCCATTTTTCTAGGCTGCTTTTGTTGATGCTCTTCCACAAGGCCCAACTTTACTCTGAAAATAATTGATGTTGGAAGACAAGCAAGGTGAGAAAATTCTATAGCGAGCAAGGCACTCTATAGAGAAGCGCCAATGGCCATATTATTATATAGTTTCTATATGAACACAAATAAAGGATATCTGTAATGAGTCACAATCATTGGATAGTTTTATGTCATTGTCACCTTAAGTGAGGTACCCAGCCAGTGATGTCAGTTATAGAAGGAAGAAGAAAGGTTTCAGAAAGTCAAAATGAAAAATAACTGTGGAATTGGAGGTGACAATGGAAAAAAAAAAAAAAGTTGATGGCAAGGGATGTAAAGATTGTTGGAATGACTAGGAGAATATGATCTTGAATTGAAAAGATCTGGATCTTGTTTGTTCAAGATTCTTTTGCAGATAAACCAGAATGTTTTCCCAAATTTTGGTCTAAGTACATTGTAGCACACACACCACAAAGTATCTAAAACAATGACCAATGTTTCCATCATTAACTTTGTTTTTGGTTCAGAGATGCCACATGGAATATTATATATAAAGAACTTGACATAGTCTAAATGGCTATATACATTTAGTGTAAATAAATAACTTGGAAGAACATCTTGAATTGGGTATTTCCTTAAGTCATAAGAATGAAATTCGAGTCTTAATGGAATACAGAGTGGGAAATTTCTTACATTTTTGCTGTTTGCTTATAGGGATATTGATAAGGACACTGTTAAGGATGCTATCTCACATTTTCTTTTTGATGTTGACCCACAAAGGAAATGCCTGGCAGATTTCCATGTTGTGAAAAGTTGTACTTCTCTTGAGTCACTGCTTTTTAAGGTTTTTGGATCATTATGTATCTGATAAGGGATTATACTTCTCTCTTTGCTTTGGACACCAGGAATCTCAAAAACTGAATTTGCGGAGCTTTTAAATAAGCACGTAAGCTCCTGTTGGATTCCATTTTATGTACCAAATCCATCTAATAGGCCTGCCTTTATTCTCCTTTGCACTCATTTTTCATTTTTTTGGTTCTGTTGCAGTATCTATATTTTTGTAAGCAACTCCTCCAAATCATTTTGAAAGCATGTAAGGTGTAACTACCTGAACAAATCCTCTCTTTTTTCCCTTATCAAAGCTTGTAAGTATGGTAAACAGTGATAAGAAATGAATGATCAACTATGCCAAAATGACGTATCAGACAACCGTATACCATTGTTTTGAGCATGGGACTCTATAGAGATTAGAAATAGAGAAATCTTAATGTTTTATATTTTCAATAATGGAAAGGGAGAAAGATAAGTATACAATTTAAATATTGACATGTGTATTGGAAAACCTTAAAAAAATTTTAAGAGGTAAGAACTTTGTAATGTGTTTTGCTTAATGTAAGCCAATTGTAATTTATCCTACTTGTTTTTCCATATGAATCAGTGAGAGTATTCAAGGGACCAAATTTAATTTGTTATACGTTCACTTTGGCTTATTCAAAGGTTAGATTGTTGAAACTGAATTTCAATAGCGTAAATAATAGTGATGGGATTGTGACTGGAGGCTAGGCGGTTTGCTGATCTCATCCCCTTAATCACTGTGTTACATTGTTTGTATCTGTAGGGGTAACAATGCTAATGTGTAGTAACAAAAGACCTCCCAAATGTAGGGGATTTAAACCATGAAAGTAGATTTCCCGTTCACATGTATGTGTTCACCATGGCTGGCTGGGGCTTTGCCATCTGTTGTCTTCAATCTTGAACTGAGGCTGATAGAGAAGTTCCTATCAGGGATGTTGCTGGGCTTATAACAGAGGGGGAAATAGAAATAGAAACATGATTCATGGGCTGGATCTGAAAGCTTCTGCTGAGAAGTGGTATGTGTCACCTTCTGTTCACATTTCATTGTGCGAAGAAAGTCACATTGTCTAAACCTATTGTCAACAGGATGGGGTTGTGTAATCCTCCCACAGAGGAGCAGTTGTGAATGGTAATACAATATATAACATTGCTGTGAACAAGAGTCTTATCTCTTGTATGTTTTGTTTAGCTAGACTGAGCTTGGTATGGTGTATGGAACCTAAATTGTATGGCTGTCAAGTACACACACTACCAGACTATCTGATCTTGACCCTGGCTCAACCAGATAGATAGCATTTCCTTCTTCCTGTATTGTCTAAGATGACTGTTCTTTGAGGTGGGGAAATGTGAAGCAATAGCCTCTTAATAAAGTCTCCTCTCTTACATTCTTTTCTGAAAGCCTTTACAATGGATAAATAGAAAGTATATATGTGACCTTGGCAAAGGTATGAGGTATGGCTTATATTTACCTCACAGAGTTGTTTTGAGGATCAAATGAGATGATTTGGGGATGATCTTTAGCAGGGTGTTTGGCATATGGAAAGCGTTCAATACATTTTATTAGTAGTAGAATTAATTCTAGTATAATATCATTTTCTCTTCTTATGGATCACCTAGGGTTCCGTCATAGCTCAGTTGGTAAAGAATCCGCCTGCAATGAAGGAGACCCCAGTTGGATTCCTGGGTTGGGAAGATCCACTGGAGAAGGGATAGGTGACCCACTCCAGTATTCTTGGGCTTTCCTTGTGGCTCAGTGGGTAAAGAATCCGCCTGCAATGCAGGAGACCTGGGTTCGATCCCTGGGTTAGGAAGACCCCCTGGAGAAGGGAAAGGCTACCCACCCCAGTATTCTGGCCTGGAGAATTCCGTGGATTGTATAGACCATGAGGTCACGGAGTCAAGACTGAGCAACTGAGTGACTTTCACTTCACTGGATCACCTAATACTTGCTGCTGCTACTGCTAAGTCACTTCAGTCGTGTCCGACTCTGTGCGACCCCATAGATGGCAACCCACCAGGCTCCCCCGTCCCTGGGATTCTCCAGGCAAGAACACTGGAGTGGGTTGCCATTTCCTTCTCCAGTGCATGAAAGTGAAAAGTGAAAGTGAAGTCTCTCAGTCGTGTCCGACCCTCAGGACTACCCAGGCTCCTCCATCCATGGGATTTTCCAGGCAAGAGTACTGGAGTAGGGTGCCATTGCCTTCTCCAAGAAAAGATCTATGTGAAAGACATTATTTATTTAGCCACTAAAAAAGCAAGATGGCTGTCTGAATTATTTGAAGACTCTGCAATAAACCTGTACCCTCTCATCTACTCTGATCCTTCAAAGTTTCATGATTAGCTTCTTGATACATGTAGACAACTGCTCCCACTCCTGCAACAAAACACTAATTCTAACATTGGCCTCTCATTCATTGCCAATCATCAAACTCAATATTATAGTGTAGGTTTAACTGACTTTACTGGTCAACATCAAGAAATTCACTTAAATCTTAATGATTTTAAAAGGAATCAAACACTTCTGAATTAAAATTTTCCATAAAATACACATGGTTTTAAAATTGGATGGCCAAAATACTCCATAAAATATGTTCTGGATTTAATGAACCCAAGGCTGTTGGCAATAATTTCATCCTCAATGAAATCAACATGTATGGCAAAGATTTGTCTACTCTGGTGACCAACATGGCATTTGCGCACCAATTTCAACTTTAAATCTTACAGGACTGTACCAAAAGCGAATGTGGTTGTTTACTTCAGCTCAGTTGTTTAAATCATTTTCTGAATAAAATGGAGAAAAATTTGCAAGAAAATAAATGAATGACATCATTCAATACCATACATACATTTGCATTGACTTTTCCCCAGAGAAATTATATATTATCATGTTAGTACCATGGCTTGCATTTTCTTTGTTTCTTTCTCTAGAGAAATATTTTCCTTATGGTGGAAATTCAATGATTCCTTTCCTTATAATTGAAATTCCCTGTTTGCATGAGGCCAAAGCAGAGTAAATAAAGATATAAGTGAAGGACGCTGATGAAGAAATGTTATATGGGTGCTCTTTCCTTGTGTGTAGGGGGCACAGACATAAATGCTCATGATGTAGTTTTACATCACTAGAAACAAGCCTTGAAGCCCTATATGAATAAATATTTTGGAAAGTGAGATAATTTATTCCCATTTTGTAACTCTAGAGATACTTGGTTTTTATTTCTAATTGATTTTAAACCATGTAACCCCTTCTCTCACTTTGAAAGTATCCTCTATATGTATATAGGAATTGGAAGGTAGAAAAATACTTACTATACAGCTTACAGAACCTTGGAATGAGTGAGTGTTTTTGTAAAATGAAATATACTGTTTTAATGGTGGTGATACCTTCAGGTGCTCTCTTTTGTAAGTCTTTTAATCCTGTGTCATATGCCATGGCTTTTGAATGTGAGTGTTCAATGAAGAATCTAATCTGAATGATGATCCAGTAATTTGTCTCCTTTGGAGGTGCGGACTAATTGCATGTTAAATTTCAAGGGAGGAAGGATGGATCCACACATCTCTGGGATTGGGAATGGGCTGGGTCTGAGGTATTTTGCCAAAATGACATGGTCCCTGGTGTTGGTGGGGCACAGGTATCCACAGAAGTCCCACCCATCTTGTGTCAGGGAGGGCTTTTACCTTTTCATGCCCTGGTTCCCATGGTAACTTGGTATATTATTTGCCTTTGGCATTAATCATGGCATATCGTGTTAAATTAGAGCCAGGGACTCAGTTACAAATGCTTTGGCTTCCTGATTTATGAGAGATAGCATGATTGGGAGAAAAGAATTTGTAAGTAGCAATTAGAAGAGCAGAGGTAAAGAATTGCCCTGAGATTTATTTTTCCGGTGAAGTGCAGTTAATGGAGCATGTAAATGGAAAGGACTTGCCATTCTTTGGCGGGTTGGTACATTCCCTGATTTAATCACATGAGACTGAAGTGTGCCTTTACTTTCTATACAGCCTGACAAAGGTAATTTAGGATGGAGCTTTCGGATGAGTGCTGGCTGCCGCCGCCAGGGCTTATGTCTTATGAAGGAACCCCAATTGCAGATGTCTTCTTCAGCTGATTGATAGGCAATAAGAAAGTGAAACAAGAGCTCCATCTTCAAGAAATGAGAAAAAAAGTTGTGTTTGTTAAATGGGGCAGAAAGATATCTACTCTCCTCTTGTGATTTTTGTGTCTCAGTTAGTCCTTATGCGGATCTGAACTCCAGCCTGTGAAACCAGATACACATTTCCAATGTAACATGCTTCATTTGAGTCATAACATTTTCACTGAACTGCATATCCCATAATGCTCCACAGTCTGCCTAAAAGTTTTTGGCTGATTAGAATTATCCACATTTGCAAATTATTGATGTTGGACATGGAGAGAAAAGTTCTTATTACAAAAGACTCTAGTTCTTATTGTAATTAGTAGAAGAATGTAGATTCAGATCCTTGTTTTCATCCTCAAATGATTTCCTTCTGTTCATATAAAATCTATCTACTAAAAAGTGAAAACAATTCTCTAAGTCCACTATATAGATGATTGTTTATTACCCCAGCACATTCCCACTGCCCTCTCTCTTTCCATTCTTACACACATTTTTCACATCTTTACATACCTAGCAAAGGCATGGCTATCTGCTGTGGAGATAGATATAAAGCTGAATAATTATGATACAGTGATACAATGTGTCTTGACAATAGTAGACTGTCTATACTAGACGATTAAGTCTGTGTAAGGGATTTGGAAAGATAGAGCCAGTAACTCTGTCAGAGGTTTCAGGGTGAGCTCAAGAATATGTCATGCCGGAGCCCAAGGAAGAAAGAAAATTCCAGCCAAGGGGAACAGGCAGTGCTACAGAGACATGAAAAAACAAGGTATTTTCATTCCTTAGTTCTGGTCAAGATTCCAAGGAAAGTCTAAGAACAAAAGGTAATGACAGGAACCTTCCCATGTGACTAAGCTGGATTACTGCACTTCCCTGGTGGCTCAGTGTTAAAGAATCCACCTGCCAATGCAGGAGAGGTGGGTTCGAACCTTGGGTCGGGAAGATCCCCTGGAGAAGGAAATGGCAACCCACTCTGGTATTCTTGCCTGGGACATCCCATGGACAAGGAGCCTGGCAAGTTACAGCCCATGGGGTTGCAAGAGAGTTGGGCACAACTAAGTGACTAAACAGGCTGGTTTACCACATTGACTTGATGTTGTAAAAGTGCACAGAGCTTTATGATAAAGCATGTAGTCAGCAGCAAAGTTTAAATGTTGATCTTCTCCTCGACAAAACTCTCAGGTGTGTTAAGTGACTGTAATATTCACCTAAACAAGGTCCACATTGGTAAAGAAGGTCCAGATATTTGGTGCAAGAAGCTCCCTGATATTGGAGAAAGTATTAATAAGAAAAAGTGATGATTGTCAAAGATTATTGTCAGATTTCTCTTTTGGATTACTAGGATGTCTGTGCAAGTATTGGACAGGTTAAGTTTGAAATACTAATGAGCCAAGACAGTTGGCTTGTAGCTGGAAATACAAATTAGATTCCAGGAAAGAAGCTGAGATTTCAGACATAAATTTGAGAGTGCCTATCATAGAGTTGGTAGTTAAAGTCATGAAGTAGATGAAAATACCCCAAATTGCTGTAGATGAAATTCTAGAAAGCCACAAAGTTTAATTGATGGTCTAGGGGGAAACTGATTGGCATTTGTCTATGGTCAACTGAGCAATAGTTCCCCCGCTTTTCCCTTCCTCACAGTACCCAGATTTTTGCTTGGGTATCCACACATCTTTCCATTATGCTGCTGATGTGTGTCCTCAAAAGCTGACTCAGACTCAGCCCTAGGGGTGAGCCCTGGTTTATACAGCTATTCAGAGTAATCCTATACCACTGCCACAATGATAGGTTCAAATAACCCAATCCTAAGACAATCAGAACATTTCTAGGGTGAGAATAATTAGTTTAGGAAAGGGGAAGAGACCCAGTTAAATTTAATTAGACATGATGCGATGTTTGCTGGAGGTTTTTTTTTTGGAAATGAAAAAGCTCCTAAAAGGCAAGCTCCTCCTTCTGATTAATAGGTATGGGCTATTAATGTGAAAATTGGAACTGTTATGACCTAGAATAAAACTGACATTGGAGAACCAGAATCCAAGGAAAGAAACCAAGTTCTTGGTGAGCTGCCTAATCAAATCAGCCCTGACACCTTCCATAACTGAAAATTCCAATAATAATACCTTGTACATTACTGTTTAGGCCAATTTTAGTTGAATTCTTTATTTGTAATGACTGTTATTCTAATAGATACAATCTCATTATCACAGTCAAGAAGACGTTGAGAAAAGTGTCAAATGTTGTAGATCACTGAGGTTTGGGAGTTCATTCCTGATCTTTGCTAGAGCAGCCTTGGACAGGGCAGGGACAGAGGGGATGCGAGGGGTTGATTTCAGTGGGTAGAAGAAAGAATGAAAAATGAAAACAAGTTCAGTAACAGCAAGCATTTTTGTCTTTTTAAAATGTATTATTGCATCCCCAACATCTAAAAATGCCCATGACACAGAATGCACCAAGCATGTATTGGAGAGTGAATGAGTGTGTAAAAATTCATTGCCTCCCTGCCTGTGCATGTAACTCAGTTGTGTCTGACTCTTTATGACCCCATGGACTCTAGTCTGCCAGGCTCCTCTGTTCATGAGATTTTCCAGGCAAGAATACTGGAGTGAGTTGCCATTTCCTTCTCCAGGGATCTTCCCAACCCAGAGATCAACCCCTGGTCAGTTGCATCTCCTTCATTGGGAGGCAGATTCTTTATCACTGAGCCACCTGGTCTCATTTAAAAAGTGTAGGAAGAAGAAAATAGAATGTGGTAACATGCTGAAAGAGGGTGGGGTTAAGTAAAACATAATTTTAAATGGAAACTTTTTTAGTTTAGCAAGGTCTTAAAAGAAATTCAGGAAAATGTATAAGACAATCGAAAAAGGCTGAAAATATGAAGAATAGACTTAGAAAATTTTTGACAATGTATTCCATGCCCTCCTCTAGGGGATCTTCCCAACCCAGGAATTGAACTCAGATCTCCCACATTGTGGGCAGATTCTTTACCATCCGAGCCACTAGGGAAGCCCAAGAATACTGGAGCAGGTAGCCTATCCTTTCTCCAGGGGATATTCCTGACTCAGGAATTGAACTGGGGTCTCCTGCATTGCAGGTGGATTCTTTACTAGCTGAGCTACCAGGGAAAGGCCTTGATAAGGTGGAAGATGCAAACAGAAAATCTTGCAGGTTACTAGATTGGAAAAAAACAGAGTTTTTACAAAGGAAGAAATATAATATTGGAATTCTAAGGCAAGATGGTGGACTAATTGCTATAGACTACTGGGAGGAAGTATTGGGTCACAAAGAGCCAGACACATTTGAGTGACTGAACTGAACTGGGAGGAAAGTTCTGCAAGCTGAGGCTGTTGATATAATTCATTTGCTAAGGTATAGGAAATATTTGTAGATCTGTGAGGATTCTGAGAAACTATCAGGTATACACTCTAAATGGGGCAGATACTGTAAAAAAGAAAGAAAGAAGAAAGAGAGAAAGAAAGAAACCTTAATGTAGGTGAAGAAAAGGAATGGCAAGCATGCATATATAAACAGATGTAAATATATGCAAATAGTATTAAACATGTGTGAGAGCAGATGTAAATTTATGCAAATCACATTAAGTACATGCAAATGGCTAATGATACTGTAACAAGAAATGTACAATTTAAGTGCTGAATATAAATTGTCAAAGCAAAAGGGACATATGGAAAGGGAGGCGGCAGGTTACTAAATGTTTACCTAAAAAAGGATTTAGGTGTTGAAGTTGGGGGAATAAAGAATAGTGAAGCATTCTACAGAACTCAGCACCAAGCAGTGGAGAAAGAAAAGCCTTTTAGTGGTCTCCTTGGGGAAGGGAAAGAAAACAATGGGAAATAGCTCATCTCAGTTGGGAGAAATAGTTGTTATTTTGGTTTCATACAAAAAGAGGTAAATAAGAGCTTGATTATGAGTGCTGGAAAAAAGAAGGTAAACACTGACAGAGTGGAAAAGTACCGAATTTCAAATTAAATACAGGGGGAAAAAGGGAATAACTAGCAAAACAGCCAAAGCAAGAAGAAAGAATGAGTAAGCAAAAACAAAGTAAAAATGAACAAACCAAGTGAGATGTAAGGAGTAAAATAAAGTATGTAAATTGTTGCATTCAGTATGACTTGGCAAATTCTCTTATTGAAAGATAGATGTTGAGAGACTGGATTCTTAAAAAAGGAAAGCAGATGCATTCAGTTTGATGAAACACACTTGAAATGATGAAAAGTGAAAGTGAAGTTGCTCAGTTGTGTCCAACTCTTTGCAACCCCATGGACTATAGCCTACCATGCTCCTCGGTCCATGGGATTTTCCAAGAGTGGGTTGCCATTTCCTTCTCCAGAGGATCTTCCCAACCCAGGGATCAAACCTGGGTCCCCTGCATTGTAGGCAGATGCTTTACCTTCTGAGCCACCAGGGAAGTCCCTTGAAATGATAGTTTGGAAATAGAAGGATGGATAAGAGAGACCAAAGGCCAAAAAGAATGAGGGAGTGGTGATAGTGGATGAGGTTGAACTTAGCATTAAAGTATCAAATATGTATGTATGACTAAAGAATGAGTAAATCTATGTCAACTTTCTTGGTGAGATTTACATGTGTAAGTGTGAAATGGTAGATGTAGAGACTAAGGTGAAAATCTGTTGTGTCAGATAGTCCCTCAAACCTAGGTACTTGTGTTTGTGAGTGTGTGTGTAATTTTATGATTATGGGGAAAGGTGTGGAAGGATGTATACTAGTGTTTAACATCAACTACCTAGAAAGGGTCAGGGCAGGTTGTACAGGATCAGATCAAGGTGAGGTTAAGTGTAAAGTGTAAGTCGCGTCACTCGTGTCTGACTCTGTGCGACCCCATAGATGGCAGCCCACCAGGCTCCGCCATCCCTGGGATTCTCCAGGCAAGAACACTGGAGTGGGTTGCCATTTCCTTCTCCAATGCATGAAAGTGAAAAGTGAAAGTGAAGACGCTCAGTCATGTCTGACTCTTCGCGACCCCATGAACTGCAGCCCACCAGGCTGCTCCGTCCATGGGATCCTCCAGGCAAGAAAGGAAAATAAGGAATAACATCTGACCTTGAGCAAATGTATTGCTAATGGCACTGGTAGTAAAAGAACCTGCCTGCCAATGTAGAAGACGTAAGAGGTGCGGGTTGGATCCCTGGGTCAGGAAGATCCCTGGAGGGCATGACAACCCACTCTAGTATTCTTGCCTGGAGAATTCCACAGACAGAGGAGCCTGGTGACTTAGCAGACGTGCATTGATAAACATCACCACCACCAGATCTCTTCTAAAATCTGCCGAGTACAGGGCTTGGATTGAGAGGAAGACCTTGGAAAATGGGATCAATAAGCACAGAGTGGGATCTTACAGAAAAGGTTCTAGAACTGACCCATAACTACTTGCTGAGCCATACTATGTATACTATGTGGACAATAAATTCATTTAAAAAAATATTTGGTGGACATATAAATTTACAAAGAAAGCTGCATAGAATTTGCATTTTAAAACAAGAAGCATAAAAATGATGTTTGATTGCAATAAAATTTGTTTGCTTTGTTGTGCCTGTGTCAGAGGCAAATGTACTTTACTGTGTTCCTGTATTATTGTCTTCGGTGAGTGCGTGTGAAGGAGTGCTACTAAGTCAATTTCCCATAGTCCTGTTATCACAGATCTTACATATGTCAGCAGAGTTAAGCATAAGGAAAACAGGGGGCCCTGAACATTTCAGATCTGTACCCCATCCTTTCATTGACATTGCCTATAGGCAGATTAGTTTTGAAGAGACACATACATACATACATACATACATACATATTTTCTTATTTCCCTAATTTCAGGTAATTGCTTTGAGTATCCTGCAGAGGTCCAGGGTCACTTTTTGGGGGGTGATTATAAGTAAAAGACAATTTATTATATAAAATCCTGATAATTCAGAATTTTCCTCTATGTTTGAAGGTCTAAGAAGTTTAACCATGACTTAAGTAAATATCAAAGAACAGAGAAGTTCTCCAAACAGGAGGTAACAGATTTATGTTATTTAAAAAAAAGCAAAGTAACTTTGTGATATATTTAGATGAATATGTAAGGAATGAGATTACTTTTCTTTCTACAGCTATAAAAGGAAGGTAGCCAAAATGCTCCCTGCTTAAAAGAAAATCCATATGATGCATTTCATGAACACAAGAAGGATGAGTTCATTTACAGGTGGCTGGATGGATTATAAGGTTGATGTTGGTGAACACATCCATAACTTAAGTGTATAAATTTATCTTCTGATGACAAACATTTTTTATTTAAGTGAATGAATATGATTTCCTGTAACAAATGTTGCATAAAGTTTGTGGTCACCGAAAGCTTTACTGTTAAGAGTTACATTCCTTTGTGATTAAACCAAAAGGTTAGTTAAGCAGCTGGATATTAAAGAGAAGAGCTTTAATCATGCTAATAAGAAACAGAGTTTGTGTAGATTTAAACTTAGCTAAGACAATTGCTCCTTCTGGCTAATTTCTGCATCATAGGCTACCCTTGTTCCGTCTCCCTTTTAGGGTTCTACCAGAAAGAGACAGAGGCAGGCTACCGGAGGAGGGGAGAGGAGGAGTTTGGGATAGTTATTCCCTTCTCTGCCTCCCTGTCCTGTTGCTACAGGTTGATGGTGTTTGTCTCTGAAAGTCAAGGCTGTGCAGCAGCCTCTTTATACACAACTCTTTGGATTCCAATATCCCTGTTTCCCATTGTCCCTTCTGATCCACATGTGATCCTGATTTCCTCTATTGCTCTAGGCTGCCGTCCTCAGCTCAAAGATTTGCATAGGATCCATTTCTGAATCCTCCTGTATAATTAGTATGACCGTGCAGTCTAACCTTCTCTTCTGCATCTTATTAACCAAGAACTAACCTCTTTTCACTTCTGTTATTCAGAAATGCAGTTCACAGCACAGGTTTTTTTTTGTTTTTGTTTTTTTTAATACTTATATCAACAAGTTCTCAAGATCGTAGTCCTCAAATACAAGTATACCTTACATTTTCTTCAAAGTCAGCCAAAGAATTTCAAATTTACTAATCCCAACATTCATAGTTAGATCCTGTTTTATAAGTTGCTAATCAAAGGCCAGCCAGTTATGTTGAGGATATTAAGATCCATGTGTTTCATTATTTTGATGTCCCAGGTTTACTTCTGTATTTCTTTGGACTGTGGGGATTGACATGTTGATATTTTCTGGCAAGGATGTGTCCTTAAGAGAATCCTGAGCAGGTATGAGTGGCAGTGATTTATCATTTTGTCATTGATTGTGAGACCCACAGTCTCAGTGGGGCCTGCCCAGGTCCATAAGAGGATGTGTGTATATCTGAATCTCTCCAGGAGAGGGATGTGTGCCATGGATGGCAGTGGAAAGTGACCCTGTCTGTCCCTTCACTCATTCAGAATTCTTTTTTTTGTGTGTGGGCATGAGCCAGGGTGCCCACTGAGCCGGCCCTGCCCAAGGTTATGGGCAGTGACCCGCCTGACTATGGCTTCCCTTGTTGTACCTGAGAACTAGACCCCTTTCACTTCTGTTTTTTGTTTATTTATTCAGTCATTCATTTATGGCTGCGCTGGGTCTCCATTGCTGCACATGGGCTTTCTCTAGATGAGGTGGGAGGGCTGTTCTCTAGCTGCAGTGGGCAGGCTTCTCATTGCAGTGGCTTCTCTCGTTGCAGAGCACAGGCTCTCAGGTGTGCAAGCTCAGTTGCTGCAGCACTTGAGCTTAGTTGCCCTGGGGGATGTGAGATCTTCCCGGACCGTGGATTGAACCCGTGTCCCTTGCATCGGCAGGTGGATTCTTAATCACTGGACCACCAGGGGAGTCCAATTAGGAATTCTTGAACATGTGGACATTTGAATCTCTAGAGATTTTTGTCCTGCTCCAGACCCGTCAGCCTAACTGATGACAAAGAAGTATTTCTCAACCTGAGAAAATCCTAGAGCTGGATGGAAAATGACCAAGTACTAAGGGTGAGCAACCTGACAGCCCAACATGCAAATTGTTGAAAAACTTTTGTGATTTGTAATCCTTAAGTTTGGCTTTCGTTTGGGGAGGAACTGCTGCCAATAAAATTACACTGACTAAACTGTGATTGGGGTGCAGTCTCCTCCTGACATGAAACAGATGTGAGAAGGATTCTGGATAGGGTCTTTTAAAAAAAAATTTTATTTTTGGCTGTGTCGGGTCTTCCTTGCGGTGTACAAGCTCAGTAGTTGCAATATGCGGGCTTAGGTGCCCCGAGGCATGTGGGAACTAAGTTCCCTGACCAGGGATCAAATCTACACCCCCAGCACTGGAAGGTGGATTCTCAACTGCTGGACCACCAGGGATGTCCATGGATAGGACTTTTGACACCTGGTAAGTGTATACTGCTCAGTGCCAGAATCTTTTTCCAGGAGCCCTGCCCGGAGATCTGAGAAGTAAGAAAGGAGACCCAGTTTTCTCAGCCCCAGGGCTGCCTCTATCCAGAGGCATCTTATGAAGATGATGGTGCCATGAACATGAGAAATTTGGAGCCCCAAGACAATTTCTTCTGGGTTTAAAAAAAAAAAAAAATAAGGGCCACTTTGGAAGACAGTTTGGTGGTTTCTTACAAAGCATACTCTTACCATGTGATCTAGCAATTGTATTCTTTTGTATTTATCCAAATGAGTTGAAAACTTATGTCACAGGGAAACCTGCACATAAATGTTTATAGTAGAATTCTACATAATTTCCGAAACTTGGAAGCAACCACGATTCCCTGAGTAAGTGAATGGATAAATAAACTGTGGTACATCCAGATAATGAAATGTTACTCCATATGAAAGAGATTTGCTATCAAGTCATGGAAAGATTTAGAAGAACCTCAAATGCATATTACCAAACAAGAGAAGCCAATCTGAAAAAAGCTTCCATATAGAATGGTTCCAACTATATGATGTGTTTCAAAAGGCAACACTGTGCAGACAGTAAAAAGATCAATGATCATCAGGGTTGAGGGTAGGGGTGGGTTTGAGGAGGGATGGCTAGATGGAACATAGAAGATTTTTAGGGAAGTGAAACCATTCTGTGTGCTGCTATAAATGGTAGATGTATATGATTATGCCTCTGTCAAAACCCGTAGATGAAACAATAGCAAGATTGAACTGTAATAAATCTATAGACCTCGGATTGTAATGATGTGTCAGTGCAGCTTTATTGCTTGTAACACACGTACCACTTTGTTGCTGAATGTAGACAGAGGGGCTAAGCATGTGCAAGGGCAAGAGGTATAGGAGAAATCCCCATACCTTCTGCTCAATTTTCCTATAAACCTAAAACTAGTTTTAAAATAGCCTGTCTTAAAGAAAGAAACAAGGTCCAGATTTAAACATGAGTTGAGTGAGGACATGTGTCTCACGGAGTCTCCAGCTCTGGGGTCACATGTAGAGAGTGTTCAAACGGCCTCTGTTTAAATGCCAGGACCCTTCCACATTGTGTGTCTTGCCAACAGAGCAGAGCATCGGAGCCGTAAAGCAGGGGAGGTCATCCAGTGGTCATGGGACATACCCCTGTCTTCAACTTATTCTTCAGAGGCGTTTTATGCCCGTGGGAATCTAATGAGAGGTTTAATAAACACCCTCAATCTATTAAAAAGTTTCTTTGCCATGGTGGCTTTGGCCTTTTTGTGTGTTTCTAAAAACACTTCCTAAATTACTGCTTGTGGCTTAGGAGTGTTTGGGGGTGTCCTATTTTTAAAGACAAAGGATTCACCCTGCATAGGATTTTTCTAAGAGGATAAGGGAGAGAATTTATATTCACACCAAAGACCAAATGAAATATTCTGTGCCATGATTGCACATTTTTGGAATACTGAGGCTTTGGAGCAGTGTTTTCTGATGCCCTTAGTCTTTCAGTAACTGCCAATTGGCCAAAAAAAGAAAACGGTAGGAGGGCACATTTCTGTCCACTACTATTCATAAAGGTTCTGGATATTTTCCCTAGAGAAACTGATGATCCTTTGGCAGGTAGTAGATTATGAATCCATCATCCTGTCTTTATAGAGAAGAATTTTCTGATTTACCAGATGAAGAAAATGTGATCACTCATGGAAGAGAGACTGACAGAGGTCAGGTGTTTCATGGTCAAGCTGAACAGCTTGGACTACGGTGCACTTATGGTGCTCTGGCGGCTGATGCAGTTTCCAAGAAAGATTGGCTTGTTTGTCTTGACATACTCATTTCAGAAGCAGATGAATAGACAGTTAGGGGCGGCATAAATTTGGGGCAGGAGTGTTCAGATGTTTCTCCTGCTGTGCATTCTTTCGTCTCTCCTGGAAATTCAGCGTATGCATTTATCCCATTAGTGGTAGGAGGAAAAAGTCCTGATCACCTTCCAATTCATATGATATCCGTCAGTGGGTTGGAGTGGTGCTGGGCGTGCATTCTTCTCTGCTTAGGCTGTTCCATGTATTTAAGGGTCCTTGAAATCTGAAAATGGCCACTCTAAAAGCAGCTGAGCCCCGTTTCTTAGTGACTGCTTAGATACAGACTTCTAATTTAAGCAAACAAATAATCCTAATCCAAGCTGCAGAACTCTGAAGGAGATCCTACAAAATTCTACCTTCAATTTCATTTCTTTGTGGTGGTTTGTCATGGTTTTACAAATGTAAGTTTAGGCTGAAAAAGAAAAGACACATATCTTTATCACGCCTAACATAGATATACAGGCGTAGTAGCAACAACATCCACAAACCTTAGTTAGAGCTTTAGAACCTTTTGTCCCAGTGTTTTGTGTGAACTCTGTTAGAATGGCATGAGTGTGGAGAAATGTTAGCAACCTACCAGGAGGGGAGCTCTGGGGTAATTTTTCATGTAGCACCCATTTCCCGACTGCAGAATGACATAGGGGATGAGTTGCAGAGATAATGTCCTTTGTCTCCTGTCTTGGTAGGTCTCTGCCAACTACGTTCGGAGTTGAGCTAAGCCCTATGCTGAATTGTTCAACTTTAATGCCCTGCCTAGGGATTGAATTTTGTGTCTTCTCCCACTGCCCAAAATATTTTGAAATCTAATTCCTCATAAGACTGCATTTGGAAGTAGAACCTTTGGAAGGTGGTTAGGTCAGGGGTCCTCAACCTCCCAGGCCTCAATCTCAGCAGGAGATTGAGCTCAGGGCTCCCACTGATTCTGCATTATGATAAGTTATTTCATTTTATATATATATATATATATATATATATATATATATATATATAATTATTTCATTATATATCACAGTGTAAACAATAACCCTGTGTACAAGACAGCAAAAGAGACACTGATGTATAGAACAGTCTTATGGACTCTGTGGGAGAGGGAGAGGGTGGGAAGATTTGGGAGAATGGCATTGAAACATGTATAATATCATGTATGAAATGAGTTGCCAGTCCAGGTTCAATGCACGATACTGGATGCTTGGGGCTGGTGCACTGGGATGACCCAGAGGGATGGTATGGGGAGGCAGGAGGGAGGAGGGTTCAGGATGGGGAACACATGTATACCTGTGGTGGTTTCATTTCGATATTTGGCAAAACTAATACAATATTGTAAAGTTTAAAAAAAAAAATAGAGATAAAGTGCACAGTAAATGTAATATTCTTGAATCATCCTGAAGCCACGCCCCCATCCCAGTCCATGGAAAAATTGTCTTCCATGAAACTGGTCCCTGGTGCCAAAAGGTTGGTCATGAAGGTGGAGCCCTCATGATGGGATTAGTGCTCCTATAAAAGAGACCTTAGAGAGCTCCCACGTCCTTCCCCTATATGAGGACACAGCAAGAAGACTGCTGTCTGTGAACCAGAGGGTGTGTTCTCACCAGACAGTGAATCTGCCATCACCTTGAAGTCTAGGCTTCCCAGACTCCAGAACTGTGGGAAATAAATTTGTGGTTTTTTAATAAGTCCCTCAGTTTATGGTACTCTGTTATAATAGCCTGAACCAAGACAAATCAGAAAAAGTAGATTGTATTTATGGCAACAGCAGCAAGAGGCAGGCACACTGAAAAGTAATATGGAATTTGGAGACCCAAGACTTGAATCCCAACTTAACCTTTAGTTGTTGCACAGTCTTGGGCAGGCTTCCATTTTTCCTGTATATAAAATGGTTTCAGTAAGCATAAATGCAGGTAAAACATGTATTTATTTAACAGTTCCTGGTCTTATTGAGCATACAATGTACAGTGCAATGACAATTATAATACTGAGAATAGATTAACTCTGTTTTTGAATCAGAATCCAGTAACCTTTTCTAGCGTCTTTTACAGAGTTACAGAATCTGAAGGGTTGACATGAGGGCCTAGACATCTGTATTCTAGACTGTAGAGATTGGACAGAAAATCGCCCTTTTGGGGTTGGGACTTTCTCTGGCCTCTCTCAGCTTGCTCTCTGATTACACAGCTCAGGTAGCTTTAGTCATTACTGTGTGCAACTAAATGTCTGGTCCTGGACTCAGCCTTTCCCTGTTACTATGCAATTCCCACTTAACGCCAGAATTGTTGTAGGAAAGGGGACCCCTTCCAGGGCCCGAACCTGGGCTCTTGTCTAACACTCGGAAATGAATTGTCTGAGGAGACACATCTGCTGACAAAGCAAGAGATTTTATTGGGAAAGGGCACCAGGTGGAGAACAGTAGGGTAAGGGAACCCAGGAGAACAGCTCTGACACATGGCTTGCAGTCTCGGGTTTTATGGTGATGGGATTAGTTTCCGGGTTGTCCTTAGCCAGTCATTCTGACTCAAGAGTCCTTCCTGGTGGTGCATGCCTTGTTCAGCCAAGATGGATGCCAGAGAGAGGGATTCTGGGAGGTGGTCGGACTTGTGGTGTCTCCTTTTGACCTTTCCTGAATTCTTCCAGTTGGTGGTGGCTTATTAGTTCCGTGTTCCATAGCAGGACCTCCAGTCATAAACAACTCATGCAAATGGTTACTATGGTGCCTGGTCAGGGTGGGCAGTTTCAATCAGTATGCTTCCCCTAACAGAACCATTTCTCTGCTCTCCCACCCGGCCCCAGGACACCACACTTAAGGGAGTAGTCAGAGGGCTCAGAGGAAGATGGGATAATAAAGAGAATGATAGTTATACCAAAGTAGGACAAGTTTTTTGTGGAGTAGTATAATCATTTAAAACATTACCTGGTTTTTTCATGCTTTGCAGACACTGTATTTTTGTTTTTTAACCAACTGAAAGTTTGTGGTAACTCTGCATTGTCAGATGAAGGTTAGCATTTTCTAACAATAAAGTATTTTTAATTAATGTATGTACATTTAATCACTGTATGCTTTTCTGAGTCATAATGCTACTGGATTAATAGGCCACAGTATAGTGCAAACATAACTTGTATTGCACCAAGAAGCCAGAAAACTCAAATAGAACGTCTTACTGTGGTATTTGTTTTATTGTGGTGGTCTGGAACTGAACTCGCCATATCTCTGAGATATGCTGATAATTCACGATAAAGTTGCATTGACAAAACTGAAAAACAACTTCTGATTCATCTGCATTTTACTGGAATAATTTTATCTAAACTCCCAGCTTATATCAGATGGTGCGCAAGACAGTAAAAATGAAAATTCAGCCTGGCATTTGCTGTGTTAATTGTTAGCTGTTTAGGCAATGGTGGGTATTTAAATATGCTGTTCACCTGTGAGGTCAAGGAGCAATGGACATTCCTGTTCACTTGTGGGCAGTTCCAGCATCATGGAGAGAGCAGGACTAGGATTGAGCACAGATGAGTGAAATACAACTTTCCACAGAGCATTCAAAAGAGAAGCAAACCTTCAGAGTCAGTGAATGTTGTGAAGACAATCTCAGAGATTGGGAGTGTGGCCAAGGAACTGGAATCCTCTATGAGATATTTTTCAGATGTGGAGCTTGAAAACAGAAGGCTGATTATATGAATCTGGGAAGATTTTGGGGATGTTTACTCAGGAACTGGGAATTAAATAGACACCAAAGAATAGTGAGGAAGCCCTGGTGGTTCAGTGGTAAAGAATCTGCCTGCCAGTGCAGGAGTTGCAGGAGTTGCAGGAGATGTGGGCTCAATCCTTGGGTCAGGAAGATCCCCTGGGGAAGGAAATGGCAAGCACTCCAGTATCCCTGCCTGGGAAATCCCATGGACAGAAGAGCCTGGCAGACTATAGACCATGGGATCAGAGTCAGACACAACTTAGTGAATAAATTACAACAAAGAATAGTGAACAGGAATCAGCCTGGGCTTGCCACTTCTTCAAATTAGAGAATAACTTAATGCTATCAGCCCCATATGAAAAGATTCCATGTTTCAGGGAATCTTCAGTCAAAGGATATTTATAGTTATAACTGTGAGGAAGGCAGGAAAAAAACGAGGCCAAAGGCAATGAAGAGAGGCCCTACCAGAGTGTTTCCAACTCTGAATTTCCCTAAATGCGATTTGCAAAGTATTATAGGTGAGAATCACCACGACCTAGGACTTTATTAAGCACTACTATGTGCCAGGATCTGTGCTAAATATTTTACAGGTATCATCTTTTTCTCTTCCTAGCAACCTTGTAGGTAGATTTCTTTTATGGTTGATAAAATTTTCAGAGAAATAATATGTTAAGTGGAAGGGTGAGAATTCAAATCTAGAGGTGTTAACTACTCTATACTTTCTGAACCTGGCTAAAATATGTTCATCTGTGCTAAATCAAAATAGTCCTTTTTGAAGGAGTTTTTTTTTAAATTTTATTTGGCTGCACAGACTCTCACCAATGGCATGTGGGAACCTCAGCTGCAGCATGCAGGATTTAGTTCCCTGACCGGGAACTGAACCCAGTCCCCTTGCACTGGGAGCACAGAGTCTTAGCCAATGGACCTCCAGAGAAGTCCCTCTGAAGTAGTTTTCTTTATTCTCTTCCACTGGTAACTCTAACTTACTCAGAGGGAAGAGGAGGAGGCATATAAAGACACAAGAATATATTCACACTCTCTTTCTCTGCCTTCCATCTCCCTATTATTTATAAATTTATGTCTTGTGTTGCTGCTGCTGTTCATTCGCTAAGTCTATATAGTGCTAATGCAGCATCAGTTGTTAAATATTATAAGTACTGAGCTCCTGTTCTGTCTTAAACATTTACTAAGACAGGTGTGAAAGATTCGAACATTTAGGAAACATTTTCCCTGGGCTCCAAGGAATCTATAATTCAGTTGGGGCCCATACGACAAATGCCATAATAATGTGACAAAGGTCAATTGCTATGCGGTCACATGCTATGCAGTCAGGCAAACACAATGATATAGAAGTCCAAAAGTGGGAAATTATCTCCTTTGATAATGGAGGAAGACTTCATGGGCAAGGGAGCTATTCAGATGGGCCTTCATAGAATCCTATAAAAATAAACTGACTCGAGGTTCAGGCTTTATCTCTATACCAGGAGTATCTAGCCCATTGGCTAAGACACAGTAGGAATCAATAAATGTTTTGTGTTAAGAGGATGAGCCAATGAATAATGTTTGTTGACCACTTAGCTCTTTTACTTTTGTGACAGATTTATGGCTACACATAAATCATTCCCTTTATACGATCGTTATGTATTATTTAGAAGATAATTTGATTTACTACCAGATGTGCAGATGACACCACCCTTATGGCAGAAGGTGAAGAGGAACTAAAAAGCCTCTTGATGAAAGTGAAAGAGAAGAGTGAAAAAGTTGGCTTAAAGCTCAACATTCAGAAAATGAAGATCATGGCATCTGGTCCCATCACTTCATGGGAAATAGATGGGGAAACAGTGTCAGACTTTGTTTTTTGGGGCTCCAAAATCACTGCAGATAGTGACTGCAGCCATGAAACTAAAAGACTCCTTGGAAGGAAAGTTATGACCAACCTAGACAGCATATTCAAAAGCAGAGATATTACTTTGCCAACAAAGGTCTGTCTAGTCAAGGCTATGGTTTTTCCAGTGGTCATGTATGGATGTGAGAGTTGGACTGTGAAGAAAGCTGAGTGCCGAAGAATTGATGCTTTTGAACTGTGGTGTTGGAGAAGACTCTTGAGAGTCCCTTGGACTGCAAGGAGATCCAACCAGTCCATTTTACAGGAGATCAGTCCTGGGTGTTCTTTGGAAGGAATGATGCTAAAGCTGAAACTCCAGTACTTTGGCCACTTCATGCAAAGAGTTGACTCATTGGAAAAGACTGATGCTGGGAGGGATTGGGGGCAGGAGGAGAAGGGGACAACAGAGGATGAGATGGCTGGATGGCATCACCGACTCAATGGACGTGAGTTTGAGTGAACTCTGGGAGTTGGTGATGGACAGGGAGGCCTGGCGTGCTGCGATTCATGGGATTGCAAAGAGTCGGACACGACTGAGCAACTGAACTGACTGACCAAGCTTTTAAATGCAATCATCTTCTTACATTTGTGGTTAATGTAAGAGCCTCTAAAAAAAAAAAGCTGGAAATGGAAAATAAAAAGCCACTTTGACCTGGAAAAGAAACTCAAAGTGTTTTGAATTAGACTCATTCAATTGTGCATATCTGTATTTTTCCACAAGCAGAAGCTTGTAAAATCTTGTACACAAGCAGTTCTTATCCAACTGAAAAAGACTCAAAATAAAAACATTCCTCATCATTGGGAGACTAGTGTATTTCTCTATTAATTACAAATAGCTTCAGTCTTCTAGTCTTTCCCTCCCAATGCAGTTGCAATACTTATCTATTTCTGTATAACAGAATACCCCAGAAATGTTGTTTAAAGAATACCAGCTTTAAACAACAGACATTTATTATCTGAGTTTCTGTGAGTCAGGAAATTTGAGAACAGCTCAGCGGGGTGGTTCTGTATTAGCATCTCTCATAACATTGCAGTCAAGATGGAGTCCTGGGCTGCAGTCATCTGAGAGCTAGTCTGAAGCTGGAGGATTTTATTGCAAGCTCTATCATGTGTTGATAGGAAGCTTCAGTTTATCACCAGTTGTTGGCTGGAGACCTTGGTTTCTTGCCACATGAACCTCTCTGTAGGGAAGCTCAAGACAAGGCAGCTGGCTTCCTTCAGAATGAGTAATACAGGAAAAAGAAAGAACAAGATAAAAGTCTGCCTTTTTATGACCCAGTCCCTGACATCACACACCATTTACAGATGATGCAGCAATTAAAAATATCTATTAGCTGGCAGGCAAATGCATGTGTGTGCTGACACACACGTGTGTGTAGCCCACCAGACTCCTCTGCCCATGGGATTCTCCAGGCAAAGAATGCTGGAGTAGGTTGCCATTTCCTCCTCTAGGGGGATCTTCCCAGCCCAGGATTGAATACAAGACTCCTGTGTCTCCTTCATTGACAGATGGATTCTTTACCATTGTGCCACCTGAGAAGCCCATAATTGGTAGGACTAGGGTTCAAACCCATGTCTGTCTGACTCCACAGTCTCCCTATAACCTAGAGCATGTGTAAATAAATGGCCAAGATGCCTGGTCCTTCAGTTGGACTCTCCCAATGAAGCTTTCTTCACAGTCACCACTGATCAATCCTGCTTCCAGGAAATAGTTGCATCTTTGGGTCATGGACTTGAACTAAAATCTTCCTTTTTGTGGTATGGGGAGTAGGCTTCCCAACTACTTTCTGTTTTGTGCATTCCTCTCCCTAACCAACCCCAATAATATACAGTAAAAGAATGATATAGCACTAGTGGAATACGGACTAAAATTTATATTTTGGGAAAGCGCGGACAGCTTTGTGGACTTAGAATACTGGATGAAATCTTTGAGGGCTCAGTTTGATCGTATAAAATTCCCCCCACATTTATGTGTTTGCACTTTGGGATTGAGATTAGTGTTTCACTTGATATTCAGTCCTACTGCCAAAATGAAATGATGACCTTCTTGTTTTAAAAACAAATCTGTAGAAATTACTGAGCCATGTAGAATTTCTACCTGTGTTAATAAATCAATAACCTAAAATCAGAGAAAGGACCATGGTGTATATTTCATTTGATCTGCTGGCTGGTGAAGGCAGAGAATTAAGTTTATGAGATTCAAATTCACAATTTGCTTTCAATCAACATTTTTTTTTTTTTGAGTCTAGAGAAAATGTTTTCTCCCTCTCAAATTTTCCACATGAGTAGATTTTAGAGGGAAGGCTTGACAGATATCAGCTCTTCTTGTACTCTTCAGTCCCTACAGACATAAAAAAGAATGCTATAAAATAAAAACTATTTGTGTAACAGCTTCAAATATACAGTTACATTCCTAGTTCTAAAGTAATAGTAGAGTACCACCTAAATGAGCAAATGAAGCTGGAGCTACAATCAACTAATGCTCATCCTGCTGCTGCTGCTAAGTCGCTTCCATGGTGTCCGACTCTGTGCGACCCCATAGATGGCAGCCCATCAGGCTCCCCGGCCCCTGGGATTCTCCAGGCAAGAACACTGGAGTGGGTTGCCATTTCCTTCTCCAATGTATGAAAGCAAAAAGTGAAAGTGAAGTCGCTCAGTCATGTCCGACTCTTAGAGACCTCATGGACTGCAGCCTACCAGGCTCCTCCATCCATGGGATTTTCCAGGCAAGAGTACTGGAGTGGGTTGCCATTGCCTTCTCCAAATGCTCATCCAGTGATCTTGAATAAATTGAGTTTTTCCTGGGCTAAATCAATAGATGAACATTACAGATGACATGCAGTTCAGAGAGCTGATAAGAAATTAGCCTCAGGGATTGAAGTAGTATAATTATTAGACTTTCTCTAAAATAAAATAATCACTCCATTTAAGAAAATTGGAGATACCAAGGGAACATTTCGTGAAAAGATATGCATAATAAAGGACAATCAATCCTGAATATTCGTTGGAAGGACTGCTGCTGATAGCTCCAATGCTTTGGCTGCCTGATGCAAAGGACTCACTGGGAAAGATCCTGATGCTGGGAAAGATTGAGGGCAAGAGGAGAAGAGGGCTACAAAGGATGAGATGGTTGGATGGCATCACTGACTCAATGGACATGAGTTTGAGCAAACTCAGGGAGACAGTGAAGGACAGGGAAGCCTGGTATGCTGCAGTTCATGAGGTTACAAAGAGTTGGACATGACTTAGTGACTGAACAACAATAACTCTATTCTCAGATCTATGAAGGTATCAAAGAAATTGTCTTCTCAGGAAATGACTAGAAAACTCTAAAATTTTCTTTGGGAAGATTTAGAAAAGGCATTGATTAAGTATTGTTTTTCCTACAAATTTTCTGGCTCTAGTCCTCTGTTTAAATTTGTAATTTCTGAAGAAATGGACTAAAAGAGATTTTATCTGATATAACCGAATAATTGAAGCCAAACGAGGATCCTTAATTAAATTATTTAAATAGTTCTTTAAATTTCTCGTCACTGAAACTAACATTGAAATAAAAAAACAAAACACTTGACTATACATTGGGAATAGCATAGAGTCTCTGGGATACAAAAAAATACAGTGTCAAAGATTTTGGACATTCAATCATTCATTCATTCATTTATTCATTCAATAATTTTCGGACTATCCACTGTATACCAGGCAGCATTCTAGGTACTGGGGATTCAGCACAGAAAAGAAAGCAAAAACAAAAACAAAGTGAACACAACAAAGACAAAAGGCTCTGTTTTTTTGAACCTGAATGTCTGGGATGCCAAAGGGAATAGGGGACATCTTGGTGAGCCCTTATATTATAACTTCAGTTTGTGTAGAGACATATGTGACCAGGATTTGTATTTTGGGTGTCCGTGAGGCAGAAAATTCCCTGAGCTTTTAATCCCAGTGGGAGCAACCATGAATGAGGAATTGCTGTTGCCATTTATTAGAACCAATAGATCATTGTCAATGGCCAGGAGTGTGTAAAATTGTGCAGAGAGGACTGATTACTGTCTTAGTCATCCTCCAATATTAAGACAGTTGCTCAGGTTGGTCAGTTATGCTGACCTTTGGCGCCATCTTTTCTTTTTTTCCTATAAAAAAGTATTTCTTTTCAGTTGCACTGAGTTCATTGCTGAGTGTGGGCTTTCTCTGGGTGAGGCAAGCGGGGCTACTCTCTAGTTGCAGTGCCGGCTTCTCCTGGCAGTGGCTTCTCGTGTCGTGGAGCACAGTCTCCAGGGTGCATGGACTTCTGTAGTGGCAGCCTGTGGGCTCAGTATTTGCAGCTCCCCAGCGCTAGATTACAGGCTCAATAGTTGTGGTGCATGGTCTTAGTTGTCCCGAGGCATGTGGGATCTTCCCAGACCAGGGATCATACTGGCAGATGGATTCGTAACTACTGGACCACCAGGGAGGTCCCATATTTACTTCTTGAGTTACTAGTTTTGTGTATTTCATTTTTATGTAACAGCAACTCCTCCCTCTTCCCTTAGGGACTTGGTATCTTCTTTCCAAAATGGAAATATTCAAATAAAGCCTAACACTTATCAGCACTAGATTTTTAAAATCCTATGGGATTTCTCCTGCCCCTTAGACAGCCCCACTGCATTCTGTATAGTTGACCACAACACAGCTTCATGTTGACTTGCAGAACACAGCATGTTCTGTAAACATAAGGCCAGGAAACTGATCTATCTATAGGATCCTTGATCAAGGATGTCCAAGTTAGAGGACAGATAGTAGTGGCTCTCTGGGGAGCTCCATCACCCATGCCATCTGTAAGGTGGATGAACTCACCTTCTGTATCTCTCTCAGTTGATTCCTGTGGACTTCCTAAGTGGTTAGTGGCTCTGAAGAAGAGTGACCGCCTCTGGTGCCATTGCATCTGAAAATGGAATGAGGATGGGAGAGCCACTTCCTCTCATAGGTGGAATGTAGCAGAGGGTCCAGGTTTGGCTTTATCTGTAAATACGGTTTCCATTTTAATAAGGAAGCCTCTGTGGGCATACAGAGTCTTCGGCCTTCTACCCCCATGACCCAAGGCATAACAGTCAGTTGGGTGGGGGGAGTCACAGGCTCAGGACTTGTGAGAACCTCCATCTCTAGAAGGGTTCAGTATGTGGACAGGATTTGCTGCTTTAATGGAGTGTAGCATGGGACTGAGGAGGGCCATTTCTTGCACCGGAAGCCCATGGGCAACCGTGGCCATCCTGGATAATAGAGCAACTGTAGGCAGCAAGAGAGGAGTTGGCTGAAGCATCAGTGATGACAGAGTCTCTGGGAGCACCAATAAGAGCACCTGTAGAATAGCAATTTGAATAGATTCTAGAGTCAAATTTTGTTGGAAGACACAATTCAGAGTGAGCCAATTCATAAGTAACAACATGAACAAGCCTATCAGTTACAGATTATGCTAGAATTGAGATTCAATTCTGATTCAATCTGTGTCTAGGCTAAGACATGTAAGCCAGGTCCACCTGAAGGCGAGCCCTGTTCCCATACCATTGCCCCTAAAGTCAGTTTTTGTCACTTAGTAGGTAATGTGTCGGAGAAGGCAATGGCATCCCACTCCAGCACTCTTGCCTGGAAAGTCCCATGGATGGAGGAGCCTGGTGGGCTGCAGTCCATGGGGTCGCACAGAGTTAGATATGACTGAGCTACTTCACTTTCACTTTTCTCTTTCATGCATTGGAGAAGGAAATGGCAACCCATTCCAGTGTTCTTGCCTGGAGAATCCCAGGGACGGGGGAGCCTGGTGGGCTCCCGTCTATGGGTTCACACAGAGTCGGACATGACTGAAGCTACTTAGCAGCAGCAGCAGCAGGTAATATGTATAACAGAGGCTTGGTGAAGTGAAGTGAAGAAGTGAAGTTTGGTAGGACTCTGCAAATGCAGCAGAGTGTAGGACAGCTCAAAATGCATGCTTGCCAGAGGGCAGCAACACAACTCAAAGTTCAGACTCATTGACACATAGCAGCTCAGAGCACGTGCTTGCCAGGGGCAGATGATCTGGTAAGCAAACCAAATGCAAGAGAACGAAGATTCCCCACATGCAGTGGTAATTGCTAGATGGTCCAGTTTACAGCACCGTTTGTATTGTGGTGGCCCTGTGGCAGGTGGGTCAACCCCTCACTCAGATTTGGTTCAGATGTTGAGAAGGATGATGTCACATGTGCACCAAGAGGATAGCGTAGGCTTTATTACTCAGAGTGTGGGATCGTCCAGAATGGCTTAAACCAAAGGGGGCGAGTGGCTTTGGTTTTTACTGTGGTTGAGGGTTGGGGCTGGGATGAAGGGTTTGTGTGGTTTGAACTTCCCCTCTTGTGCCAGAGGATTTTGTATGGGCTTATTCAGGTGTGGGGCCAGAGGGAGAGGAGGAAGGATGGGACTTGAAAGCAGTCAGGGGGTCTACCAGTGAAAATGAAGTCAGACTCTTTATTATGGTAGGTTCCACATAATTCTGTTTCTGTTGAAAGAATTAGAACTAACCTCAATACTCAAGGAGAGCACTGAGTAATAATTCTGTAGATCCATGCATTGGACTATCGTGAGGCTGGAAATATTGTTAGGTGAGGAAATTAAGTTATGCTGTATGATTCTATTTTAGTGTATATCCAAACATATATCTAAACATACATACACACATATGCATGCTGGGCTGTGCTTAGTCTTTCAACCCCACGGACTGTAGCCCAACAGGCTCCTCTGTCCATGGGGATTCTCCAGGCAAGAATACTGGAGTGGGTTGCCATGTGTTCCTCCAGGGGATCTTCCCAACCCAGGGGTTGAACCTTCTCCAGTGTATTTCCTGACCCAGGAATTGAACTGGGGTCTCTTGCATTGCAGGCAGATTCTTTACCAGCTACCAGGGAAGCCCATGCACATAAATACACACGTGCATTTAGAGGGAAATACACCAAAATGTTCATAGTGTTAACTTATATAAGATTACAATGGTTTTTATTCTGATTTTGTTTCTTTGGATTTTCCTTTAATGTATACTACATATTTTTTTAAATAAGATTTTGTGTGTGGAAGCAGTTCTTTGTTGAAAACTGGTTTAATGTCATTTCTAGCCACGGAGCCACAGATAGAGTTGAGGGGAGAGTGGCTGCATGCGAGTTTGATCCTCTTGCCTGTGTGTTTCCTCATTTTGTTTGTCTAGTTTAAAAATGATCCAGATGGCCCCAAATGCTATGTTGTGTAAATAGCTTTGCTACATGGTCTGCTTAATTCTGATTTACCATGGTTCAGAACATCTTGAATTAGTTTTGTATTTATTTTGTAGCTTTGTAACCCCCCCCCCAAGTTCAGAGGTAGATAAGATTATTCAGAATTACTATGGTAAATTACCTTCTCCTCCACTTTTTCAGTGCCTTGGCTAGAAATGATAAGATCTTCATAATAAAATTATTGAATTCTGATGATAGAGGGAGAATTTGGTCCATGATAATGATTACTTAATTGGTAAGGAGCATAATCTGTAGAGGACATGAATACTTCATAACACAAATCAAGGATAATAAATAAGGATAATTAAAAACTATCCTAAAGACTATGTAGACTTTGCATGTTTGAAAATAGCATTGCTGGGACTTCCCTGGCGCTCCAGTGGTTAAGACTTCATGTTCCCCATGCAGGGGGCACGGGTATGATCCTTGATCAGGAAACTAAGATCCCATATGCCATAGGGTGTGACCTAAATTTTTTTTAATTAAAAAAAACTAAAAAGGAAAATAGCATTATTTTCTATTGAAAATGAGTTATTATGTTCAAATATAAAAATGTCAATAAACATTTGTTAATGCTTCCTCATAATTACTGAAAAAAGTATATGTTTAAAGTTGTTTTAGTAGGTCATGTAAAATTATGAAGTCTTTATTGTTTGGCATTTAGTTTCATTATCAGAATATTAATTAAAGATATAACAGACAATGTCCAGTGGGTAATACTGTAGAACCTCACTTATTATCAGAGAAATGCAAATCAAAACCACTATGAGGTACCATTTCACGCCAGTCAGAATGGCTGCGATCCAAAAGTCTACAAGCAATAAAAATGCTGGAGAGGGTGTGGAAAAAAGGTAACCCTCTTCCACTGTTGGTGGGAATGCAAACTAGTACAGCCACTATGGAGAACAGTGTGGAGATTCCTTAAAAAACTGGAAATAGAACTGCCTTATGATCCAGCAATCCCACTGCTGGGCATACACACTGAGGAAACCAGAATTGAGAGACACATGTACCCCAATGTTCATCGCAGCACTGTTTATAATAGCCAGGACGTGGAAGCAACCTAGATGTCCATCAGCAGATGAATGGATAAGAAAGCAGTGGTACATATACACAATGGAGTATTACTCAGCCATTAAAAAGAATACATTTGAATCAGTTCTAATGAGGTGGATGAAACTGGCCTATTATACAGAGTGAAGTAAGCCAGAAAGAAAAACACCAATACAGTATACTAATGCATATATGTGGAATTTAGAAAGATGGTAACAATAACCCTGTATACAAGATAGCAAAAGAGACATTGATGTATAGAACAGTCTTTTGGACTCTGTGGGAGAGGGCGAGGGTGGGATGATTTGGGAGAATGGCATTGAAATATGTATAATATCATATGTGAAACGAGTTGCCAGTCCAGGTTCAATGCACGATACTGGCTGCTTGGGGCTGGTGCACTGGGATGACCCAGAGGGATGGTATGAGGAGGGAGGAGGGCTCAGGATGGGGAACACATGTATACCTGTGGCGGATTCATTTCGATATATGGCAAAACCAATACAATATTGTAAAGTTAAAAAATAAAATAAAAAAAAATAAATCTAAAAAGACGATGGTTCATTGAATTCAAAAAAAGAATTTTGGCGATAACTGCATGTATTACATTCTAATTATTTTCAAATTGATAACTTACATAATGCATATATACCATTTAAGTACTCTAATCCAGAAATCAGAAAACTTCTTCTCCAATTGCCAAATATAAAGAGTTTGTATAATATAGTTTCCAGAGAGGTGAATGTTGTGAGACTGGAAGAAAGTACATTCAATACTTGGCTATTGCTTCACTGTGCCACACAGCCAGAGTCTGTTACCCATAATGTTCATTTATTCCTTGATTTTAAGAATTCATCACAATAACAACTCATATTGAGCACCTCTTTTGTGCCAGCCTTGAATTAGAGTCAAGTTCTCTTCCCTGAGGAAATGTATACCTGTTTATATAATTTCAGCCTTATTACAAGTTTTCAGAAGAAGTTTCTGTAGTTGACTCAAGGGCAGAGGCCACCCTGCACCTCATTTTCTCAGTCTCACAACTGAGATGTGGGTAACTTGGCCCTTTGAATGGGAAGAGTATGTCCTGATGAAGTAAAGACCATGAGAAAAAATCTATGCTTGTGACTGATGGAAGCAGTGGGGATAGAAGCAGAAGTCTATTTTCCAGAGGGAGCATGGCATCCCCGAGGCAAACCAAAACTTCTGCTGGTGGTGGCGGCTGTGGAGGTCAGCTTCTGGTCTTCCCTGAGATCCTGTGGAAGTGAAAGGTGAATGTGTTAGTTGCTAAGCCATGTCCGACTCTTTGCGGCCCTGTGGACTGTAGCTTGCTAGGCACCTCTGTCCATGGAATTCCCCAGGCAAGAATACTGGAATGAGTTGCCATTCCCTTCTCTAGGGGATCTTCCCAACCCAGGGATTGAACCCGGGTCTTCTACATTGCAGGCAGTTTCTTTACCATCTGAGCCACCAGGGAAGCCATGAGATCCTATGCACCACCTTTTATGACAGCCTATTGGTAAGTCTTGTGGTTTTTGTTTTTGGCTAAAATCAGCTAGATGCAAGTGTCTGTTGCTTGCATCTAAGAATCTAAGTCACTTGATATTAATCTTTACCAAGGAGAAAACAAATCAGAAAAATTTAACTGATATCTACTTGTTGAAAGCCCATTTTTTTTTTTTTTTTTTTTATATGTCCTGCTGCAGAGATGTCTTCTCTTGCCAGCAAAGCTGCTTCTGGGTCCAATTTTCCAACCTGTTGGAAAATCACTCAAGGCTTATTGTAGCCTATGTGCCCTTCTGCAGTGGCGCCTCTAATGAGGGCGGGAATAGACTTTATCATGTTAACTTGGGTTTTGTCTATGGTGCTGAAACATAGACTTCAGTTCATTCAGTGTAGTGGGAAAAACAGTCCAAAAAAAAATGGCTGGACAAAAAAAGCACATCATCATGGAAGAGGCTAAGTTGACTTATTGCATACTTTAGTTTTCAAGTCATTGTTTAGCTATTAAGTATAAAATAACAGTTTTTTTTTTAAAGCAAAACCTGGTCATCTTCTGTTAGAGAGGGCAAGGCAGCTTGAAGTGGGCTGGGGTAACACGGCTCATTCCACACACTCTTGCTGTTATGTAGAACATGCTCTTAAGATTTATGTTTGTCTTGAAGTTAATTAGCCCAATGTAAACCTTATGTGCTTTTGATTAATGGGTTTCACACTGGCAGGACCTGATAAACACACATGATCTAATGCTGACAAAGACATGGGACGACCTGGGCTGGCGGAGCTGGGGAGGGCGGATGGGTCTGAAGAAGGAGTAGATGGGAGGTCTTGCCGTAAGATGGCACTCCATTCTCTTTGTTTTCAGTTGTATCCAAACAAAAACCTGAGTACATATTACAGTCTCAGAGGAAAAATTTGTGTTTCACAATCCAAGTTGTGATTTGATGATATATCATGTTTCACATCTGAACTCATTTCCGATAGTTACAATATACTTTTTTTTTTTTTTTTAAAGCTTCTCAGGGTGTGTTTTGTGAAACTCCAATGGTTGTTATGTCTTGTTTTGTGTACCAGTGCCCTTCTTGAGTAAAAGCTCAGTTTTTTCAGATTCCATTCTTAACCCTTCTCCTTCCCAAATTAACTACTTGGCCCTTGGGCTGGTCTGAGATGGTGGGGGTGGTAGTGAAGACTTCAGATTGCTATCCAAGTCCCAGAGTTCTTTTCTGGGTCCTTGTTGAGCTCAGCTTCATGGTGACCGTTGTCTATAAGGGCAATGCTTAGCTGCTGGCTCTACTGCTAAAGGCTGTGCTGGTTTTTCTCTCACCCCTGAGCTTTCTCTCCTTTCTCTGCTCAGCCCTCTCTTTCCCTGTCTTTCCCTCCTAAGTCCTGCTGCCCAGAAAGAACCAGTCAAGGCCTGTCTTCCCCGCACAGTGCACAGAAAAACCTTTGCATACCCTCTGCATCATAGGGCAACTGGCCGAAGCTTAAGAACGCTGAGCGCAGGCTCTGCTGCTCCTCCATTGAGCCATTACATGGTGTCTACTGTTGGGTGGCTGCTCCACATGGGTCTCCTGCCTCGGGGCAAGATGGGAAACCACGCAAACCGCACCCCTCCCACACACACACACTTTCAGTTTTCTCCTCAACCCATCAGCTATGCCTCCAGCCTCAAGCTAAGATTTCAACTTCAAGTGGGGAGGAAGTTATGCCCTAGAATTTTGGCTCCTCACCCCTGAATCTTTTCCTCTGTCCATAAGCTTCTAGGCTTGGAAGAGACTCCTTTCTCTTCCTCAGTGACACCTGTCCTGTCACCTTCTAAGGGCCATCATAGTTGGTCAAACTGCAACAATAGAAGTTGGCTTATTTTAACAACAGTTCCAGAAATTGTACAGAGCTTAAAAGTCCATGTGTATGTGTACATTTAATTCTGTTGTAATCATATATATATATATATATGCGCACAATAGTGTCCTCCACCTTGTGGTTATAACTTAATAACATATCATGCATACTCTTCTTTAGGGGAAGTATGTATATTTACACACTTTAAAGAAGGTGTTTTAAAAGGAGACTACTAAAGCCACAGTTCCTTGCCTTTCTCTTTCCTATCCCAGTCCCGTTCCCCAGAGGGAATTGCTGTTTACCTTTTTCTAACCATTATCTCTGTATCGCTAGACAGTATATCGCTGTGAGGAGGGAAGCTGCCAGCCTACAGGGCACTCCTCCAGTCCACCTGAAGGTGAGTCCAGAAGTTACTGGCTGAGGCATCACTTGCATTTGCTACACACTGTCTCTATGTGGAGTTAGAACCATATACTTCTTTTTGAGAATCCATTACATGCTAAATGCATGGATATGATTAAATTTACTGCAACATTTGAATTAAGCATGCCCAATTATTTGCAGATGTCTTAAAATGTCCAGACCACAATATTTATAATATAGATGACATATCTGTAATCGGTATGTGTTACTGATAAATTGAATGCATCTCTCTTGGGGTGGGATCAAAGCTTTGTCTCCTGAAGCCGCTTTTGACTTTATTCAGTAGAGGGAAGACTTTCCTCAGTTATGCAATAGAGCTATTGAAGACTGTCCTGGAGTCAATTTATGTCACAAAACAGTCACAATTGAAAAAATAAAAAGCATCTTATCCAAGTTATTAACACTTCAGTCTATTCAAAGACATGTCTTCTCACCTTCTCTCAGCTAAGACCCAGTGGGTATAATGATCACCTACAATCTTTCTTCCTTATTTTGTCCTCCATGGGATGTTTTCTACCCTATTAGTGATAAGGCATGAGAAGAGAGGAAGCAGGATACAGATGTTGGCTGGGTGGCTTTGTGCTCTATGAACTTGGCATGGTCAAAGCCTACTTTTTCTCTTGTGGTTCCTTTTTGAGAATCTCAAATGGGGAACCTCTTACTTGCTGTTCTCTTTAACCCAGAAGACTGATTATCTTTCTACCCTGACTAGTGACTTGAGCCTCCTTCTCCAGCCTCTTGGAACTTGCTTCCATCTCTAGCTTCTTGCATCTTCTAGTTTTCTCTCTGAATAGAACATTCTCCAGCTCACTAACAAACATTCCTCTCTCTTCTGTCCCCACCAGCACCTTGGTTAACTATGCTTCCAACCTCAGGGGTCACAGATTAAGTTCTCTGTGGAGCCTGATTAGAGTCCCTCCCCATCAGAGCTTGAGGTAAGAGGTCAGGTTCCACAGTCTCCCAGTGCTTTGGGGCACTCTCCAAAACCCCTCTTCACACAATGGTCTCCTTGTATCATATTTTGTTTCCACTCTGGCCTCCTTGATGTTCCTCATCTGGCCAAGGTATTCAAAGAATCACGGGCAAGGTTTTGACTCTTGTAAGTTCTGTATTTTTGTCTGGCATTTCCTTTTGTAAATTTTTGAAATCTTTGTCATCTGTTTAAAGATGTAAAGATAACACTTTGTCATACTTTTTCCATTCGTGCTATCAATCCTTTCTTAAACAGTGGGTTAATTATAGTTCACTCACTTGTAGTTTTAGACTCATGTCTCCATTCATCTCTTGTCCTATTTTCCTTTATCTGTATTATTTAGGACTCTTTGTTTTCTAACTAAGAGAAACCACCTAAAGTTGGCTTATGCAGCTGTTCATGATGGCAACGCTTTCAAGGAAGTGAAAGGCATGAATACTGTCTGGCCTTAGGGTGGGCTTAGGAAAAAGGTGATAGGGAGCCTATGGAATAGTCTCTTTCCATTTTATTTACATACACACACATCAATTTTTTCTCTTTCTGTAGACAGGCTGGCTAGCTCTGTAATCAGCAACTGTGGTGGGAAGAAATGATGTGCTCAAGTTCCTATGCTATCATGCTAGTTACAAAGAGACACTGCTGCTGCTACTGCTAAGTCAGTTCAGTCATGTCCGACTCTGTGCGACCCCATAGACAGCAGCCCACCAGGCTCCCCCATCCCTGGGATTCTCCAGGCAAGAACACTGGAGTGGGTTGCCATTTCCTTCTCCAACACATGAAAGTGAAAGGTGAAAGTGAAGACGCTCAGTCATGTCCGACTCTTAGCGACCCCATGGACTGCAGCCTACCAGGCTCCTCCGTCCATGGGATTTTCCAGGCAAGAGTACTGGAGTGGGGTGCCATTGCCTTCTCCGTGTCCCTTATTTCTAGGAAAATGATCCTGATTGGCCCATCATGGGTCAAGTGTTCATTTCTTGTTCCCATAAAGACAGATGGTAGTAAAATAATAGAAACATTGTAACCACTGGATGCCTAACACTCTGGATTGGGTTTGTTGGCCCCTATAACACCTATAGTTTACAAGACCTTCCAGTTCAGTTCAGTCACTCAGTCATATTCGAGTCTTTGTGACCCAATGAACCGCAGCAGGCCAGGCCTCCCTGTCCATCACCAACACCCAAACCCATGTCCATTGATTAGGTGATGCCATCCAACCATCTCATCCTCTGTCGTCCCCTTCTCCTCCTGCCCTCAATCTTCCCAGCATCAGGGTCTTTTAAAGTGAGTCAGTTCTTTGCATCAGGTGGCCAAAGTATTGGAATTTCAGCTTCAACGTCAGTCCTTCCAATGAACACCCAGGACTGATTTCCTTTAGGATGGACTGGTTGGATCTCCTTGCAGTCCTAGGGACTTTCAAGAGTCTTCTCCAACACCACAGTTCAAAAGCATCAATTCTTCGGCACTCAGCTTTCTTTATAGTCCAACTCTCACATCCATACATGACCACTGGAAAAACCATAGCTTTGACTAGACAGACCTTTGTTGGTAAAGTAATGTCTCTGCTTTTTAATATGCTGTCCAGGTTGGTCATAACTTTCCTTTCAAGGAGTAAGTGTCCTTTAATTTCATGGCTGCAATCACCATCTGCAGTGATTTTGGAGCCCCAAAAAGAAAGTCTGACACTGTTTCCACTGTTTCACCATCTATTTGCCATGAAGTGATGCCGTGATGCCATGATGGACCAGATGCCATGATATTCATCTTCTGAATGTTGAGTTTTAAGCCAACTTTTTCACTCTCCTCTTTCACTTTCATCAAGAGGCTCTTTAGTTCTTCTCTGCTTTCTGCCATAAGGGTGGTGTCACTGGGTATCTGAGGTTATTGGTATTTCTTCTGGCAATCTTAATTCCAGCTTGTACTTCATCCAGTTCAGCATTTCTCATGATGTACTCTGCATATAAGTTAAATAAGCAGGGTGACAATATACAGCCTTGACGTACTCCTTTTCCTATTTGGAACCAGTCTGTTGTTCCATGTCCAGTTCTAACTGTTGCTTCCTGACCTGCATATAGTTTTCTCAAGAGGCAGGTCAGGTGGTCTGGTGTTCCCATCTCTTTCAGAATTTTCCAGTTTATTGTGATCCACAAAGTCAAAGACCTTCTGGAACTGTCAACAAAAAAATATTTCCTTTTCATCATAGAGGACTGGAATACAAAAGTAGGAAGTCAAGAGATACCTGGAGTAACATGCAAGTTTGGCCTTGGAGTACAAAATGAAACAGGGCAAAGGCTAATAGAGTTTTGCCAAGAGAAAACACTGGTCATAGCAAACACCCTCTTTCAGCAACACAAGAGATGAATCTACACATGGGCATCACCAGCTGGTCAATACTGAAATCAGATTGATTATGTTCTTTGCAGTAGAAAATGGAGAAGCTCTATACAGTCAGCAGAAACAAGACTGGGAGCTGACTATTGCTCAGATCATGAACTCCTTACTGCAGAGTTCAGACTTAAACTGAAGAAAGTAGGGAAAATTATTAGGCCATTCAGGTATGACGTAAATCAAATCTCTTACAATTTTACAGTGGAAGCGACAAATAAATTCAAGGAATTAGATCTGATAGAGTGCCTGCAGAAGTATGGATAGGGTTTGTAAAATTGTACAGGAGACAGTGATCAAAATGATCTTCAAGAAAAAGAAATGCAAAAAAGAAAAATGCTTGTCTGAGGAGGCATTATAAATAGCTGAGAAAAGAAGGGAAGTGAAAGGCAAAGGAGAAAAATAAAGATATACCCATCTGAATGCAGAGTGCCAGAGAAGAGCAAGGAGAGATAAGAAAGCCTTCCTCAGTGATCAGTGCAAAGAAATAGAGGAAAACAATAGAATGGGAAAGACTAGAGATCTCTGCAAGAAAATTAGAGATACCTAAGGAACATTTCATGCAAAGATGGGCTCAATAAAGGACAGAAATGGTATGGACCTAACAGACATAGATAGATATTAAGAGGAAGTGGAAAGAATACACAGAAGAGCTATACAAAAAAGATTTTAATGACCTGGATAACCATGATGGTGTGATCACCCACCTAGAGCCAGACACCTAGGGAGTGTGAAGTCAACAGGACCTTAGGAAGCATCACTACAAATGAAGGGAGTGGAGGTGATGGAATTCCAGCTGAGCTATTTCAAATCCTAAAGCGCTGTGCTGTTAAGTGCTGCACTCAATATGCCATCAAATTTGGAAAACACAGAAGTGGCTGAGTTTTAGCAAGCTCCAGGAGATGGTGAAGGTCAGGGAAGCCTGGCGTGCTACAGTCCATGGGGTTGAAAAGGGTCAGACATGACTGAGCGAATGAACAACACCAAAAGTAACATCTATGCTCATTTTTAATTGTTGAATTAGCTGCCATTACTGTCACTGTAATTATTGAATACCTTTTTAATATTAGTTATATGGCTGATATAACAAATTATTTGTTTGCTTAAAACAATGCAAATTTATTGCCTGGCTTCTGTAGGTCAGAAGTTTGAAATGGGACTTGCAGGCCTAAAATCAAAGTATGTGCATGGCTGCACTCCTTCTGGGAGGCTATAGGGGAGCATCAGTTTCCCTGCCATTTCCTATGTTTAGAGACTGTGCACATTCCTTAGTTATGGCTCCCTTTCATCTTCAAAGACAGAAGTGGCTCGTCAAGTCCCTTTTAGGCTGCATCATGCTGAAATTCACTCCCTCACTTATAAGAACCTTTAAGATTACATTGGGTCCACCTGCATCACACAGGAGACTTGCCCCACTCCAAGATCCTGAACTCATGCACAGCTTCTTTGCATTGTTATATGAGGTAACAGGATCAGGGGTTCAGAGAACTGGAATGCAGATATCTTTGTGGGATTGTTATTTCGCCTACCGCAACTTCCATTGTTTACCTTTCCCCCCTGACTTCTCTGTATTTGTTGTACTTGATCTTACACTTAATGTTTCTTCTTTTCCCTTCCTCTCCTTGTGGCTAAATTTTCTTTAGCTGGTCACCTGAAGCTTACACAGACAACAATGACATTCTAGTGCTTTATTTAGTCTACTCTGCTACTCACTTTATTGATGCTGCTGGAGCTTACTATTTATTAGATGGACTCATAGGTGAAAATTATGTATCAATTATATCTTGAGAATATATACTCTTGCAAGTTGATGAGCTTTCCAAAGGAGCAGAATGACATAAATTGATGATTTGTTGTTGTTCAGTCACTATGTCATGTCTGACTCTTTACAACCCCATGGACTACAACACGTCAGGCTCCCCTGTCCTTCACTGTCTCCCAGTTTGCTCAGATTCTTGTCCATTGAGTTGGTGATGCTAACTAATCATCTCATTCTCTGACACCCTCGTTTCTTTTTGCTTTCAGTCTTTCTCAGCATCAGGGTCTCTTCCAGTGAGTTGGCTCAGTGCACCAACTAGCCAAAATATTGGAGCTTCAGCTTCAGGATCAGTCCTTCCAATGAATATTTAGGGTTGATTCCCTTTAGGATTGACCGGTTTCATCTCCTTGCAGTTGAAGGGACTCTCAAGAGTCTTCTCCAGCACCACATTTTGAAAGCATCAATTCTTCAGCCCTCAGCCTTCTTTATGATCCAACTCTCACATCCATACATAACTACTGGAAAAGCCATAGCTTTGACTAGGTAGGCCTTTGTCAGCAAAGTGATGTCTCTGCTTTTTAATATGCTGTCTAGGTTTGTCGTGGCTTTTCTTCCAAGGAACAAGTGTCTATTAATTTCATGGCTGCACCACTGTCCATGGTGATTTTGGAGCCCAGAAAAAGAAAATCTGTCACTGCTTCCACTTTTCCCCCTTCTATTTGACATGAAGTGATGGGACCAGATGCCATGATCTTAGTTTTTTTAATTTCAAGCCAGATTTTTCACTATCTTATTTCGCCCTTGTCAAGAGGCTCTTTAGTTCCTCACTTTCTGCCATTTTGTGGTATCATCTGTTGATATTTCTCCCAGCAATCTGGATTCCAGCTTGTGACTGATCCAACTCAGTATTTCACATAAGGTACTCCACATATAAGTTAAATTAGCAGGGTGACAATATACAGCCTAGTCATACTCCTTTCCGAATTTTGAACCAGTCCACTGTTCCATGTCTGGTTCTAACTGTTGCTTCTTGACCCACATACAGGTTTCTCAGGAGACAGGTAAGGTGTTCTGGTATTCCCATCTCTAAGAATTTTCCACATTTTGCTGTGATCCACACAGTCAAAAGCTTTTAGCATAGTGAATGAACCAGAAGTAGATGTTTTGTCTGGAATTCCCTTGCTTTTTTCATGAACCAGTGAATGTTGGCAATTTAATCTCTGGTTCCTCTGCCTTTTCTAAACCCAGCTTGTACATCTGGAAGTTCTCGGCTCACATACTGCTGGAGTCTAGCTTGAAGGATTTTGAGCATAACCTTGTTAGCTTGTGCTATGAGTGTAATTGTGCGGTAGTTGGAACATTCCTTGGCATTGGCCTTCTTTGGGAATGGAATGAAACCTGTCCTTTTCCAGTCCTGTGATCACTGCTGAGTTTTCCAAATTTGCTGGCATATTGAGTGCAGCACTTTTAACAACATCGTCTTTTAGAATCTGAAATAGCTCAGCTGGAATTCCATCACCTCCGCTAGTTTTGTTTGTTGTAAATACTTCCTAAGGCCCATTTAACCTCACTCTCCAGGATGCCCATCTCTAGGTGAGTGACCACACCATCATGGTTATCCAGGTCATTAAGACTTTTTTTGTACAGTTCTTCTGTGTATTCTTGCCACCTCTTCTCAATCTCTTATTCTTCTCTTAGGTTCCTGCCTTTTCTGTCTTCTACTGTGCCCATCTTTGCATGAAATGGGGCCTTGATATCCCTAATTTTCTTGAAGAGATTTCTAGTCTTTCCTATTGTATTGTTTCCCTCTATTTCTTTGCACTGTTCATTTAAGAAGGTCGTCTTATCTCTCCTTGCTATTCTCTGGCACTCTGCATTCAGTTGGGTACGTTTTTCCTTCCTCCCTTGTCCTTCACTTAGACACAGTGTCTGAAGAACTATGGACAGAGGTTCATAACATTGTACCGAGGCAGTAGCAAAACCATCCCAAAGAAAAAGAAAAGCAAGGAGGCAAAGTCATTTCTGAGGGGCCTTTCCAAATAGCTGAGGAATGAAAATGGGTAGTAAGAGAAAGCTTATGTTATTTTTAAATTTTTTTATAATTTTATTTATTTTTGGCTGTGCTGGGTCTACATTGCTGCACAGGATTTTCTTTAGTTGCAGAGAGCAGGGGTTATTCTCTAGTTGTGGTGCATGGGCTTCTCATGTGGTGGCTTCTTTTGTTTCAGAACATGAGCTCTATGGAGCTTCAGTTCAGTTCAGTCACTCAGTCATGTCTGACTCTTTGCGACCCTATGGACTGCAGCACGCCAGGCTTCCCTGTCCATCACCAACTCCCGGAGCTTACTCAAACTCATATCCATTGAGTTGGTGATGCCATCCAACCATCTCATCCTCTGTTGTCCCCTTCTCCAACCTTCAATCTTTCTCAGCCTGAGGGTCTTTTCCAGTGAGTCGGTTCTTCACATCAGGTGGCCAAAGTATTGGAGTTTCAGCTTCAACATCAGTCCTTCCAATGAATATTCAGGACTGATTTCCTTTAGGATGGATTGGTTGGATCTCCTTGCAGTCCAAGGGACTCTCAAGAGTCTTCTCCAACACCACAGTTCAAAAGCATCAATTCTTCAGTGCTCTTTATAGTCCAACTCTCACATCCATACATGACTACTGGAAAAACCATAGCTTTGACTAGACAGACCTTTGTTGGTAAAGTAATGTCTCTGCTTTTTAATATGCTGTCTAGTTTGGTCATAACTTTTCTTCCAAGGAGCAAGTGTCTTTTAATTTCATGGCTGCAGTCACCATCTGCAATGATTTTGGAGCCCAAGAAAATAAAGTCTCTCACTGTTTCCATTGTTTCCCCATCTATTTGCCATGAAATGATGGGACCAGATGCCATGATCTTAGTTTTCTGAATGTTGAGTTTTAAGCTAACTTTTTCACTCTCCTCATCAAGAGGCTCTTTGGTTGTTTTTCGCATTCTGCCTTGAGGGTGGTGTCATCTGTGTATCTGAGGTTATTGATATTTCTCCTGGCAATCTCTTTAGTAGTTGCAGCACATGGCCTTTGATCACAGGCTCAGTCATTGTGGTAAACTGGCTCAGTTGCTCTGTGGCATGTGGGATCATTCTGGATCAGGGCTTAAACCTGTGTCTCCTGCATTGGCAGTAGGATTCCTTACCACTGAGCCACCAGGAATGCCCCAGAAAAATCTAGTTTTAAAAGGCACATTCCTATTGGGAAAGGAAGGAGACATGGGTTGTATGGTGACAAGGAAAAGTGATCTCTTAGAAGTGAATGAAAAATGATATTTTGGTTTGCTGTGATTTTTCGCAGAATGTCAATTAAGGAAGCAACAACAATATAATAATTTTAACTATGAATAAAATCAGGATGGTCAGACAGTAATAAAGTAGATAGTAAGAACTTTCCAGGTGGCTCCATGGTAAGGAATACACCTGCCAATGTTGGAAATACAGGTTCAATTCCTAGGTCAGGAAGATCCCCTGGAGAAGGAAATGGCATCCCACTCCACTATTCTTGCCTGGAAAATACCATTGACAGAGCCTGGTAGGCTACAGTCCATGGCATCACAAAAGAGTCAGATAGGACTTAGCGACTAAATAACAGTAGTAAGTAAAAATAAAAATAATACCTATCATTTTTTTGAAACTTAATGTAGGACAGGTATTGCATTAAGTGCCATATGTATACAATAATAATAATAAGCCTGCCAGCTCAGGTGTTACCATTATTCCCCCTTGCAACTGGGAGACTTAGAGCCAGATTATGTAATTTCCAAAGCCACACCAGTTGTAGTAGAGGATCTTGCATTTAAACCCATGTGGTCAATTATACTCTACAGCCTCCCTCTTATACACTTCAAACCCCACTAATTGCCTTCCTCCTCACTTTATCCTCCTCCTAACCATACAGATAAAAATATCACGGTGTGGCAAGATAAAGAGACTTTTCCAAGGTCACTCAATTTCTGGCAGAACTAGAGCTCAGGGTCTATATACTGTGACACTCAGTCCAAGGATGCTAAATGTTGGTCATACACAGGGAAAAAAAGAAAGAAAGATGAAGAGGTGAAACAGGATATGAAGTATGAAAGTGGGAAAAAGATAAGAGGGAAAAGATAAGTAATATTAAGGCTGAATAAAACTAAGAAGTATTCATGCAGTGGTAGATGCTGCTGGTGACTTGCTATCTACCTAGAATACTTGCATCCTATTCAGCTGAACAAAATATTGCTGAGCTCCCACTATTTCTTGTTCTTTCCCAAAGCTAAGCTGTGTTGTTTTTACCTCCTCATGAGCTACTGATGATGACCAAGTTGTATGGTCAGGCAGGGAATCATTTAAGATCAGATTATTAATGAGTGTTCCCCATGGAAACAAACCTTTTCCATATGTGGGCCTTGATTCATGGCAATTAGAGAACCATAAATTTGGATGCTCTTTTCCACTATATGGCACTTGTAGTCATTGACTGCAAGAGCAGCTCCTACCTCATCTTTGCTTTGAAGCTATGCTTCTTGGCTTTGGGTGTCAACTTTGGTGTGAAAAGATGACTCCTCAATTCCTGGGGAGTTACAGGGTATGGAACTGTTTCTCCCGTTGCAGTTTATACATGGATAGATAGCCCCAAACTGCTTCTTAGAAGTATGTTAGGATGTAGCCTGGAGTGAAAACTTGTCCAAATAGTTGACAAAAATATTGTGCATACCTCTGATGAGAGAATCTAAATTTAATAAGTTCTGTACGCAAGGTGTCACCTGAGAGAGAAACCTGTGTGCCTTCCAGATAATCTTTCTCACAAGCTAGCAGGGATTCCTCAACAGGTCTCTCGTAGGCAACCTCTGCAGGCAATTGGCATTAGAGAATAGAATGTTTCTCTTGTCAGCAAGATCAGATAAAACAGTGAGGTGGTGAGAATGGGATAATACAGGCTTAGTCCTATGACTTTTAGATTTTGTAGAGTTTGCCCTCATCCCTTGTGTGGTGATGATGGTCTTGTGATCCTTCAAACTCTCTATAGAGAATGTGAGAAATAGGTCATTTTTAGTTTCTGATCCCACAAGTTTATCTGGGGTTCATTTGAAATTCTCCACATTTATCTCATCTTTATCTAGATCTATCTCCATAAAATCCAGAGAGTCTAGGTGGAGGGCAAGGCAGTGTGAGTCAAGGAAGAGGTGTTTTCACTCAAGACACATCTTCTTAAAGTCCGGACTAGGGGTTCTCAAGTGGAAACATGAGAGCTGTATTACCAGCATATGATGAGTAATTTTTAAGTTAAATTTGCCTTTATTCAAAAAAGGGAATATGTCATATGTAAATTGGAGTGCCTGTTTGTGTTTTTTTCCTTTCAAAAATCCCAAGTGGTTTCCAGCACTTGATGGAACGTGCCCATTCCAGCTCTTTATAGTCCCCACTATTTCTCTTGTCTCTTCAACATGATCCTGGGTGTCAGTTGCTATATACCATCACACACACACCCTGAAAATCTTTTCGTAGTCTAAAAGTATGAGAATCTAAACTTTTGGCTGTAATTTCAATAAAGTTGAATTCTTTATGATTGTGGCCCATGTTCTGTTGAATTTCCATAAGGAATGAAATGATTGGTAAAGAGTTGATCAAGCATGGGCAGAGAATGAACAAGTGATCTTAAGCCTTATTGTATATATTTTAACAGGGCTATGAGATACTCATTGATAAAAAAACAGTGAAGCAGTGGTTTTAACTCTAAACTGCAACAATGAAAATCAATAATTGCTAAAATGTCTTTCGATTTTTTTCTTTGGTGAGACAGAGACTAAGAAGGTGTGAGAAATCTCTGAAACTCTTATTTCCTAGACATTGGTGCAGCTCATTTCTTCATCTCCTGCAGCTCTGCTCCGGTATAATCAGTGAGGCCTTTTCTAACCAGCCTATTTACAATTACAACACTGTTTATTCCTCAGCAATCTCTTTTCCCCTTCTCTGCTTTATTTTTTCTTCAAAACCTATCACCTTTTAAAATAGTAACATAATAAAAAGGGTTTTGGTGTGTGTGTGTATGTTTATTATTCCCCTGTCTTAACTAGAATGTAATTTCTATAAAGGCACAAATTTGTTTGTTTGGTTCACTCTTATGACCTAAAAGAGTGCCTTAATCTGTATATTTTGAATGGATAGTAGCTGAATGAAGAATCATCATTTTGAACAGATAAAGAATGTGTGCCTCCATTTCAACTGATAATCTAAACTAATTTTTTTCAAAGCAGATGTTTCTAAGATTTGAGAGTTGTGAACTATTTAAAAACAAATTAAATCCATTTTTTCCTGAGTTTTTTTTTTTTTTTTTACCATAGTAGCTTTCATTGTTTAAGATGAAATAAAGGTTACTCAAGGGAGATTGCTCAAGATTTTACTTCTCTTCTCACATTTTTTAATGTGGCATTTTTCCAGAGGGCATTTATATAGCCTTTTTAATCAGAAAAAAAATCCATGAATTATGTATTGAGGTGATTATTATTATTGTTTGAAATTTGTAATATCTGGACTAAGGAGAGTTCCTGAAAGCTGTTAACAAAGAAGACATCCACTGTTATTAATTCAGAGTCCTCTGGAATCTCAGTGTTTCCCATAATGGCATGGTTTCCTGCTATGTAAATACCAGGGCCAAAGAGTGAAATGTCTAAATTCAGAAAGCATCTAGGAAAATATATCCTAAAATATTATTATAAGCAAAAGTAAGCTAGTTGGAATGAAAAGGAAATGGCACATTTAAACTTTTATTCCTTCTTACTTAATGCAGAACTTTTGTTATTTTTCTATCTCAGTTAATTTTGGCATGTATTTATTTTATTTTTATGTGTGTAATGTTACTGAGAACATTGGTTAAGATTTGTTCTGATTTTCAGTACTTTTACTATATTTTATTAAACCAAGAGAATATTTAAGATAACATATGATAATTAATATGAAACTTAGAGGGGACACTAAGGTGATTTAAAAATTGACTTAACAGTTTTATGAGATATATGTGGAGCAAATGGCTCACTTCAACTTAATGCACTGAAGTTGAATTTTTATCTCCATTCACCATATGCTATATTTTAGCTTTTTTTGTACGTATTTTCTGTGACCTACGTCCCATTGAAGTAGCTGGGCAAATTTGAGAATGTGATAATTTAGACATAGAATCTTCACAAAGAGATGGCAGGGGGCAGGAAAGAAACGATCTTGGATCTCTCAGCAGTGTTTGTCTTTTTCTGTCCTACTTCACTTGGCATAAAGCCCTGAAGGTCCATCTATGGTGTCACAGATGGCGATTTCCTTCTTTTTTTATTCCTGCGTAATATTCCGTGTGTGTGTGCGTGCACACGCACCTGCACACACACACACACACAACTTCTTTATCTATCTGTCCATTGATGGATACTTGGGTTGCTTCCATGTCTTGGCTATTATAAATAATGCTGTGATGGGAGTATAGATATCTTTTCGAGTTAGTGTTTTCATTTCTTTGAGATAAATACACAGAAATATAATTGCTGGATCAAGGGTAGTTCTAGTCTTAATTTTTTAAGGAATTTCTGTATTGTTTTCCATAATGACTGCACCAATTTGCATTCCCACCAACAGTGAAGAAGGGTTCTATTTTCTCTATATCCTGTCAACACTTATTATTTCATATCATTTTGATAATAGCTATTCTAACAATCATGAGGTGATAGTTTATTGTGCTTTTGATTGCCATGTCTCTGATAATTAGTGACATTGAATACCTTTTCATATACCTGTTAGTCATCTTTATGTCTTCTTATCTATCTACTCAGTTCTGCCTATTTTTAAATTGTATTGTTTTTGCTATTGAATTGTATGAGTTCTTTATATATTTTGAATATTAAACCCTTATCAGATATATGGCTTGCAAATATTTGCTCCATTTTTATAGGCTATCTTTCCATTTTATTGATGGTTCCAATTTGCTGTGCAGAAGCTTTTTAGTTGATGTAGTCCCACTTGTTTATTTTTGCTTTTGATTTGGAGTCTAAAGATACTTTATTGATTTGAGTAAAATCAGTAAATTCTAATCATGAAAGTGGAGCTGTCATATTCACATTATATTTATCCAAATTCAACTACATGTATTAGTATATTTATTTGGTGCTGACCAGAAAACCAGAACCAATTAAATTCTGTATTGGAGAGAGAGAGTGCATAGTGTACTCACAGAGTGTAGTTTATGGTGATTTAATGGGCTATTAAACATAATTTCTACAACATGCAGTATTCTCCTTTGTAGTTATTTTAAAACATAGCCTATGTTAGAGATGATTTTACTATGGTATTAAAATAAGTGTTTTTCTATGAATTATATTAATTTTGCATGAAGTGAAGTCAAATGAAGTCGCTCAGTCGTGTCCGACTCTTTGCGACCCCGTGGACTGTAGCACACCAGGCTCCTCTGTCCATGGGATTCTCCAGGCAAGAATACTGGAGTGGGTTGCCATTTCCTTCTCCAGGGGAATCTTCCCAACCCAGGGATCGAACCCAGGTCTCCTGCATTGCAGACAGACGCTTTAACCTCTGAGCTACCAAAGAAGCCTTAATTTTGTGTAATAAACTCTAATTCATTAGCTTTGTACCTACCCTTAGCATTCTGCAAAAAGCTTTAACTAGTACAGAACTGGATTTTTTTATGGTGATATGCTTATAAGTCTGTTATTTCCTAGATTGTTCATGTTTATATAGTTTAAAATATACTCGTATTTTATTCATGTGCATACACATTGTTATAAATGATAGTTACTACTCCCCCAACTCCAGAAACTGCGAGGAACCTGAAATATGCATTCTACATTTATAATGAAAACAACAACACAATATCAACTTAAAAGTGACTTGCCCTGGATTACTCATAAAGCAGAAAAACTTGCCATAGAAATGCTTTGAAAGCCTTGGAAGAAATGTGCCATCAAAATGCAAATGTGTTTTCACTTAAAAAGAAAAAAAAAGTCTCTCTGGAAACTGGTTTACATAGGATTTGGAGTTAACATTCCAGTTTTTCAACTGATTGAAACCATTGGCTATTTTATTTACCAATGTTCTTTGGACTTAGTACCATCTGCTGTTCATTGTTAGAGCATGCAAAATTCCTGGGATTATATATCCTCCAGCAGATTTCTTTGTTATGGTCCATTTTTGTAGGCTGTTGGTTCAACTTTTCTTGGTAGCTCCAGTATTTTTTGCTAAAATCTATGTTTTGGTGTAGTTCTTCTATGACCTGAATTACAAATTCCTAATTTCCAGAAGAAATAACAAAGCATAGGTAAGTTTAATAGCTTATTCTGACCTTGTTAACCACACATTGTTTTTTTTTTGCTTTTGATAACTACATTCATTTATCATCCTCTCATTTTCACTTCTTCCTTGAACTAAAATCATTTCACTTATGTTATTACCTAAGGTATTGTTAGGCAGTACTTTACTCCATCAGTTACTTAGTGTAAGTCGCTCAGTCGTATCTGACTCTTTTCAACCCATGTACTGTGGTTCACCAGGCTCCTCTGTCCATGGGATTCTCCAGGCTAGAATACTGGAGTGGGTTGCCCTTCCCTTCTCCAGGGGATCTTCCCGACCCAGGGATCGAAACTGGGTCTCCTTCATTACACTAAATATAGTCTTTCCTGATCTGTTGCTTATTGTCATGGGTTGATGGTGTCTCTCCTGTTACTGCTCAAAAAAGACTCATTGGAGTCTCAACTCCCAGTATCTTAGAATGTGACCTCATTTGGAGATAGGTTCTTTACAGAGGTAATCAAATCTCCAGAGGCTAGGAGAAAGTCCTGGAACAGATTTTTCTTTAGTGCCTGGAGAGGGAGCATGGCCCTGCTGACACGTTGATCCCCTATTTCTAGCCTCCAAAACATTAAGAATAAATTTATAAGTCACTCAGTAAGTAGTACTTTGCTATGGCAGCCCTAACAAACTAATATTTACTCACTAATCTTATTGCCCATTGTATTTCTTCATGTCCTCTCCTGTGTGCCCAGACTTTCCTGATTATTTGATTTTTTATTATTTATCATGGGCTGTCCTTCTCACACATCAGTATATTCAAAATTTATTGTTGTTTAGTCATTAAGTTGTGTCTGACTTTTTTGCAAATCCATGGACTGTAGCCCACCAGGCTCCTCTGTCCATGGGATTCTCCAGGCAAAAATACTGGAAAATACTGGTTGCCATTTCATTCCCCACGGGATCTTCCTGATCCAGGGATTGAAACCTCATCTCCTGCTTGACAGGCAGATTCTTTACCACTAAGCCACCTGGGAAGCCGTATTCAAAATTTACCTTTTATTTAAGGTCCTATATTTCAAATGCAAGATTGTTTATGAAAACTTCATAAACAATAAACTTCTCATTAAATTAGGTATGTTTTCTCCTTGATGTCCCATTTTGAGAACCTTTGCTTAATCCCAAATGGCTAGCTAGAGATTGTTTTCATCACCATAGTAGATATCTTGGGCCCATGTATTCTGGAAAGATTTGTTAAATGAGATTTTGGAAGAAGACATGAGATATGCACATGGAAACTGATACATACAGGTGGTAAGAAGTCCACATTTATGGTGCAATGAGTGGGAAAGTTCTCCCTATTTAAACCAAGCTCAGTTTTTGGAAATTTCTCCAGAGGCCTGAGGACAGTTTTTTCTTTATTCTACTTATCCTGGCTCTTCCTAGGTAGCAAAACCACTGCAAAACTGTTCTTTTGTGTTTTATCCTAGTTCACTTTCTTTTAATACTTGGCCTTTAATATGAGATTTATTTGGGGGTGCAGTAACGACTTAGCGATTAAACCACCACCATGATCTAATTTATTTTCTCCAAGTCAGTTTTTCCATCTCCATTCAAATAGAATGATCTATATCTCTTTGATTGTGCAGTGAGTCATCTGTTGATTGATTTTGGGGTTTTGTATTGTAACTCCTGATGGCTGAGGGTACCAGTTTGATCCCTGATGTGGGGGGTAAGGGGCTTCCTGGTTGGCTCAAGTAAGTAAAGAATCTGCCTGTTGATGCAGGAGACACAAGTTCGATCCCTGGGTCAGGAAGATCCCATGGCGGAGGAAATGGCCACCCCCTCCAGTATTCTTGCCTGGAAAATTCCTGTGGACAGAGAAGTGCAGGTGGGTTGTACGTAGGGAGCAAAGATCCCACAAGTCTCATGGCTGAAACACCAAAACGTAATAGAAGCAATATCAATATTGTAACAAATTCAATAAAGACTTTAAGCACACCTGCAAAAAAAAAAAGACTTTAAAAATGACTTTTCTTATTTTTATATTTTCTTGCATCTTTTTTTTTGTTTGTTTTAGTATATGTGCTACTGAAATGGGCACTACATACCAATTTTTAAATAGCCTATTGATTTCTTTATTGTGGTAACATTGGCTTATAACATGTATGTTTCATGTGTAGAACATTATATTTCTACTTCAGTATACACTAAAGTGTGCTACCTGATAAAAGTTTAGTTTTCCTTCATTAACGTGCAATTGACTCCTTTTACCCATTTCACTCTCTTCCCACATTCCTTGCACTGTGATAACCACTACTTTATTCTCTGTACCTAAGTATTTGTTTCAGTCTTGTTTTATTTTTATGTTCCACATATGAGTGAAATTATATGGTATTTGTCTGCCTTCATCTAACTTATTTCACTTAGCATAATATGACCAAGGTCCACACATGTCACAAATGGCAAAATTTTATTTTTCATAGCTGAGTCGTATTGCTGTGTCTGTGTGTACAGTATCTTATCCATTCATTGCATTGCTTTCATATCTTGGCTGTTGTAAGTAATGCTGCAATTCACATAAAGGTGTATGTATCTATTTGAATTAGTTTTTTGGTATTCTTCAGATAAATACCCAGAAGTGGAACAGCTGAATCATATAATAGTTCCATTCTTAATTTTTTGAGGAAACTCCATACTGTTCTAATCAATTACAATAAGAAGCAAATCAGTACAGCTATGTTTTCTGACTTGTTTCTTATTGTAATTGATTAGAACTTACAGAAAAAAAGAAATAAAGATCAGACTAGGAATCCTTACTAATTCCTTTTTGAATGGAAATTTCTATTACCTGTTGCATTAAGCACCAGTAAGTGTGAAAATTTTATTGACTGTCTTTTTCACCAACTCATGAAATGATTATGAAGTAGTTTTCTTTTTATCAATAAGTTCTTTTGGCTTCACATGTGGGTCAATTTTAGTAATTTATATTAGCAAATCAGCTTTTCTATCCTTTACTATAATTTCTAATTTTAGTCATAGAAACTATTGTAATCAAATAATTCTATTTTATAGAAATTATTATAATCAAATAATTTAATTAATCCTTAATTAAATAGAAATTTGTTTCTAGATATATTTCTTCATATCTAAAACTGTACAAATATATATTACTACTTCTGTTGCTTAATAGATTTATGTTTTTTTAAATTTTATTTTAAAATTTGACTCTCTGCCACTCCATGGCCTGTACAGTCCATGGAATTCTCCAGGTCAGAATACTGGAGTGGGTAGCTTATCACTTCTCCAAGGGATGTTCCTAACCCAGGTCTCCTACACTGCAGGAGATTCTTTACCAGCTGAGCTGCTAGGGAAGCCCTTTATGTTTTTATCCTTATACTTATATATATATCCTTATATATTGCTATTTATGTTACTTAATAGATATGTTTTTATTTTTTTAACACTTTTATCCTTATACTTTTTTCTTCCTAAATTCTTTGCATTTTATTATTAAAAACCTTTTTTCATTGAGATAGAATTGACATATAACAATGTATTAATTTCAGATATACAGAAAATGATTTGATATTTGTATATATTGCAAAATGATAACACAGTAAGTGTAGATAACATGCATCATCATCTATTCTCTTAGCAACTTTCAAATATACATTAACTATAGTCATACTGTACATTACATACTCATGACATGTATTCTATAACTGTAACTGTGTACCCTTTGACCATCTTTACTCATTTTGTCCATCCTCCCAACCTCTGGCACCACCGTTTCCTCTGTCCCTATGAACTCCAGTTTTATTTGCTTGTTTTAGATTCCACATAGAAGTGAGATCATATGGTATTTGTATTTTTTTCCTCTTATTTCACTTAACATAAGTCCCTCAAAGTCCATCCATGTTGTCACAAATGGCAAAATTTCCTTCTTTTTATGGCTGAATAATATTCCCTTGCTTATACATACATATAAAATGTCTTTATCCATCCATCTGTCTGCAGCCACTTAGGGTAATTCATGTCTTGGCTATTGTAAATAATGCTGCAGTGAACATGGAGGAATAGATATTTTTTCTAGTAAGTAATTCTGTTCCCTTCCGATAAATACCCAGAAGTGGAATAGCTATATCATATGGTAGTTCTATTTTTAATTTTTTAAAAAAATGCTCTACTGTTATCCATAGTAACTACACCAATTTACATTCCCAGAAACAGGACACAATCATTCCCCTTTCTCTGAATCCTTGGCAACACTTGTTATTTCTTATCTTTTCAATAATATCAATTCTAACAGGTATAAGATGCAGTCTCATTGTGGTTTTGATTTGCATTTTTCTGATGATTCAGATCAGATCAGATCAGTCGCTCAGTCGTGTCTGACTCTTCGAGACCCCATGAATTGCAGCATGCCAGGCCTCCCTGACCATCACCAACTCCTGGAGTTCACTGAGACTCACGTCCATCGAGTCAGTGGTGCCATCCAGCCGTCTCATCCTCTGTCGTCCCCTTCTCCTCCGGCCCCCAATCCCTCCCAGCATCAGAGTCTTTTCCAATGAGTCAACTCTTCGCATGAGGTGGCCAAAGTACTGGAGTTTCAGCTTTAGCATCATTCCTTCCAAAGAAATCCCAGGGCCGATCTCCTTCAGAATGGACTGGTTGGATCTCCTTGCAGTCCAAGGGACTCTCAAGACTCTTCTCCAACACCAGAGTTCAAAAGCATTAGCAATGTTGAATACCGTTTCATGTATCTGTTGACCATAAGTACACTTTCTTTGGAAAAATGTCTTAATCATATCCTCTATCCATTTTTACATCAATATTTTCTGTGGTTCTGTGGTTTTGTTTGTTCTACTATTGAATGAGTTTTTTAAAACACATTTTGGATATCAAGTATATGATTTGCAAATATTTTTATCCCTTTCAATATGTTGCCCTTTCACTTTGTGGGTGGTTTCTTTTGTTGTGTAGAGCTTTTTAATTTGATATAGTCCCACATGTTGTTCATTTTTCTTGCCTTTACTTTTGTTGTCAAATAGAAAAAGTTGAGCTATTTCAAATCCTGAAAGATGATACTGTGAAAGTGCTACACTCAATATGCCAGCAAATTTGGAAAACTCAGCAGTGGCCACAGGACTGGAAAAGGTCAGTTTTCATTCCAATCCGAAAGAAAGGCAATGCCAAAGAATGCTCAAACTACTGCACAATTGCACTCATCTCACATGCTAGTAAAGTAATGCTCAAAATTCTCCAAGCCAGGCTTCAGCAATACGTGAACCGTGAACTTCCTGATGTTCAAGCTGGTTTTAGAAAAGGCAGAGGAACCAGAGATCAAATTGCCAACATCCGCTGGATCATGGAAAAAGCAAGAGAGTTCCAGAAAAACATCTATTTCTGCTTTATTGACTATGCCAAAGCCTTTGACTGTGTGGATCACAATGAACTGTGGGAATTTCTGAAAGAGATGGGAATACCAGACCACCTGATCTGCCTCTTGAGAAATCTGTATGCAGGTCGGGAAGCAACAGTTAGAACTGGACATGGAACAACAGACTGCTTCCAAATGGGAAAAGGAGTACGTCAAGGCTGTGTATTGTCACCCTGCTTATTTAACTTATATGCAGAGTACATCATGAGAAACGCTGTGCTGGATGAAACACAAGCTGGAATCAAGATTGCCGGGAGAAATATCAATCACCTCAGATATGCAGATGACACCACCCTAATGGCAGAAAGTGAAGAGGAACTCAGAAGCCTCTTGATGAAAGTGAAAGTGGAGAGTGAAAAAGTTGGCTTAGAGCTCAACATTCAGAAAATGAAGATCATGGCATCCTGTCCCATCACTTCATGGGAAATAGATGGGGAAACAGTGGAAACAGTTTCAGACTTTATTTTTTTGGGCTCCAAAATCACACCAGATGGTGACTGCAGCCATGAAATTAAAAGACGCTTACTCCTTGGAAGGAAAGTTATGACCAACCTAGATAGCATATTGAAAAGCAGAGACATTACTTTGCCAACAAAGGTCCGTCTAGTCAAGGCTATGGTTTTTCCTGTGGTCATGTATGGATGTGAGAGTTGGACTGTGAAGAAGGCTGAGCACTGAAGAATTGATGCTTTTGAACTGTGGTGTTGGAGAAGACTCTTGAGAGTCCCTTGGACTGCAAGGAGATCCAACCAGTCCATTCTGGGGTTTCTTTGGAGGGAATGATGCTGAAGCTGAAACTCCAGTACTTTGGCCACCTCATGCGAAAAGTTGACTCATTGGAAAAGACTCTGATGCTGAGAGGGATTGAGGGCAGGAGGAGAAGGGGATGACAAAGGATGAGATGGCTGGATGGTATCACTGACTCGATGGACTTGGGTTTGAGTGAACTCCGGTAGTTTGTGATGGACAGGACTGGCGTGCTGTGATTCATGGGGTCGCAAAGAGTCGGACACGACTGAGCGACTGAACTGAACTGAACTGAAAGCCAGTCAGATAGTTTATCACCTTAGTTTTCTTCTAATTTTATGATTTCAGGTCATTGTTCAAGAGTTTAATTCATTTTTAGCTAGTTTTTATTTGTGGTATAAGATAATGTGACTGGTTCTCAGCACCATTTATTGAGACTGTCCATTTAACATTTTATATTCGAAGCTATGTTGTCATAAACTAATTGACTAATTTGTGGATTTATTTCCTGGGCTCTCTATCCTGTTCTATTGATCACTGTCTCTATTTTAAAGCCAATACCATACTGTTTTGATTACTATAGCTTTGTAATATAGTTTGAAATCAGGAAGTGTGATGACCCCAACTTTATTCTTCTTTTCAAGATTGTGTTTGCTAATTAGGGTGTTTTGTGGTTCCATACAACTTTTAGGTTGTTTTGTTCTACTTTTTTGAAAAATGTCATTGAAGTTTTGATGGGAATTACATAAATTGTAGGTTAGTTTGGCCAGTATGAATGCTTTAACAATATTAATTCTTCTAATCCATGAACATAAAATATCTTTTCATTTTTTTTTCTTCAGTTTCTTTCATCAAGGTCTTAAAGTTTTCTGTGTACAAGTCTTTCACCATCTTGGTTACATTTCTTTCTTTTTTTTTTTTTTTGATGCAATTGTAAATAGGATTGTTTTCTTAAATTCTCTTTTTAATAGTTTGTTACTAGTGTGAAGAAGTGCAACAGAGTTTTGTATACTGATGTAGTATGCAGCAAGTTTACTGAATTCTTTTATTATAATATAAATTTTTGGTAGTTTCAGATTTTTTAATATATTTTAATAATTTTTAAATATATTATATCATTGGCAAATAGTGACAATTTTACTTTTTTTGAATTTGGATATCTTTTATTTTGCATATTTATTTAGCCTAATTGCACTGTCTAGGACTTCCAATAGTATGTTGAATAAGTGGCAAGAGTAGGCATCCTTGTCTTGTTCCTAATCTTAGAGATAAAACTTTTAGCTTTTCACCATTGTGTATGATGTTAACTGTGGGTTTATTATGTATGGCTTTAATATGTTGAAGTGCATTATCTCTGTACCCACCTTGTTGAGAGCTGTTATTATAAATGGATGCTGAATTTTGTCAGATGCTTTTTATGCATCTGTTGGACAATCAAATGATTCTTTATTCAATTTGTTAATGTGGTGTATCATAACTGATTTGCTGATGTTGAACCATCCTTGAATCCCTTGAATAAATCCCATTTGATCATGGTGTAGGATGCTTTTAACATATTATTGAATTCAGTTTGTTTTATTTTTTTGAGGAGTTTATGTTCTGATGAGACTACGTTCATCAGGGATATTTGTCTATAATTTTCTTGTGGCATCTTTAACTGGTTTTGGTATCAGAGTAATGTTGGTTTTGTAAACTGAATTCAAGAGTGTTCCTGCCTCTTCTGTTGAGAAAGGTTGGTAATAATTCTTCTTTAAATGTTTGGTAGAATTTACCAGTAAAGTCATCCACTTCTGGACTTTTGTTTGTTGGATGCTTTTATGATTCGATTTCCTTAGCAGGTATTAAATTTGTACATGCTTCAGTCATAGTGGATTGTGTGTTTCTAGGAATTTTCCAATTTCTTCTAGCTCATCCAATTTGTTGGTATATAATTGTTCACAGTAGTCTCTTATGATCCTTGGTTTCTTTGTATCACTTGCAATGTCTTCTCTTTCAATTCTTATTTTGTTTGAGTCCTTTCTCTCTCTCTCATTTCTCCCCACCCTTGAGATTAGCTGAAGTTTTGTCAATGTTATTTATCTTGTCAAAATTCAGCTCTTTATAGCATTGATTCTTTTTTTTACTTTAGTCTCTATTTTATATATTTCCTTTCTGATCTCTGTTTTTTCTTTTCTTCTACAAGCATATCTCAGGAGATTTTGTGAATTTGGTTTTAGACCACTGTGATAAAGAGAATATCACAATAAAGTGAATCACATGAATTTTGGGGTTTCCCAGGGCATATGGCAGTTATGTTTGCACTATATCTTAGTCTATTAAGTGTTCAATAGCATTATGTTTAAAAAAAACAAAGTATATATCTTAAATAAAAATACTCTATTGTTAAAAATGTTTAACGTCATCTGAGCCTTCAGCAGGCTATAGTCTTTTGCTGGTAGGGGTTTAAAATATTGTGAGAATTACTAAAATGTGACAGAGACACAAAGTGAACAAATACTTTTAGGAAAATGGCACCAGATATACCTGCTTAGTGCAAGATTGCCACAAATCTTTAATAAGAATCACAATACCCATGAAGTTCAATAAAGTGAAGCTAAATAAGATGCGCTGTGCCTATACTACCTTTGTGTTTTAATTTTTGTTTTTCTAGTTCCTTGAAGAATAAATTTAAGTTGTTTATTTGAGATTTTTCTTGTTCCTTGATCTAGGCATTATCCCAGGAATTTTCATCTTAGAACGGCTTTGATGCATCTCATAAGTTCTGGTATGTTGCATTTATATTTTCATTTGTTCCAAGGTTTTTTAAATTTCTCTTTTGATTTCTTCTTTGACCTTTTATTTAGTAGCACGTTTAATCTCCATGTATTTATAAATATTCCACTTATTTTCTTGTGATTGAATTTTTGTTTCATACTAATGTGGCCAAAAGGATGCTTAACTAGGATTTCAGTTTTCTTAAATTTATTAAGACTTCTGTTGTGGCCTAATTTATGATCCCTCCTGGAGAAAGCTCTATGTGCCCTTGAGAAGAATGTATATTCTCTTGCTTTTGTATGAAAGGTTCTGAATATGTCTATTAAGTTCTTCTGATCTAACATGTTGTTTAAAGCCAGTGTTTCCTCATTGATTTTCTGACTGGATCATCTACTCATTAGCTAAAGTGTGGTATTAAAGTCTCTTACTATTATTGTACTATTTTCCCTTTAAATCTGTTTATATGTGCTTTATATATTTAGATGCTCCTATATTGGGTGGGCTTCCCAGGTGGCACTTGTGGTAAAGAACCTATCTGCCAATGCAGAAAACATAAGAGATGCAGGTTCAATCCTGGGGTCAGAAATATACCCTGGAGGAGCACATGGCAACCACTCCAATAATCTTGCCTGGAGAATCCCACGGACAGAAGAGCCTGGCAGGCTATAGGCCATAAGGCCGTGAAGAGTCAGCATAATTTATAAATGTTATATCACCTTCTTGAACTGAGCCCTTTATCATCATGTAATGACTTTCTTTGTATCTTATTAAAGTCTTTATCTTAAAATCTATTGTTTCTAATACAAGTATGCTGCCCCAGATTTCTATTGGTTTCTATTTGCATGGAATACCTCGGCCCAGACCTTTATTTTTAGTCTGTGTGTGTCCCTATATCTAAGATCTTCTGTAGGCATCATATAGTTGGTTCCTGATTTTTATCCATTTAGCTACTCTATGTCCTTTGATTTGAAATTTTAGTTCCTTTACAATTAGCAATTATTGATATGTGTGTACTTATTGCCATTTGTTCATTGAGATTTCTGACTGTTTTGTAGCTTCTCTTTCTTCTCTAGCTCTATTCCTTTATATGGTGCTGCTTTATAGTCGTGTGCTTAGCATGCTTTTTTTGTGTATATAGTATAGAGCTTTGCCTTATGGTTATCATGAGGCTCACATAAAACAATTTATAACAGCCTATTTTAAGTTAATAGCAACTTAAGTTGGAATGCATCCCAAAGCTCTATATATTTACCCCCACACGCATTTTGTTTTTAATGTCTTAATTTATGTATTTTTATATTGTGTATCATTAACTAATCACTATAGTTGTATATACTACTTTTGTCTGTTAACCTTCATACTAGCAATATAAGTGATTAATGTACTACTTTACAACATGAGATTATTCTAAATTATTCTGAATTTTACTATATATTTACCATTATCAGTGAGATTTATACTTTCGTGTATTTTGCTTTAGTAAGCACTTTTCATTTCTGCTTAAAAAATTCCCCTTAACATTTCTTGTAAGGCTGGTCCAGTGCTTTAGCTTTTGCTTGTCTGGAAAACTCTCTCAATACTTCATGACAAATTTATTCTTTTATAGGCAGTTATGTGTAAGTCTCTTGTTTTATTTCTTTTTAGTAGTTAATGAAATTTTACTTTTACTATACCTTGGTCAATCTATGCCATTTGATATGTAGTATTTTTATTATTTTATAAATTGTTTTCGGCTGTTTCAGATTTTCTCTGTTTTTCTGGTCAGAACATTAATTTTTAGTTCCCATGGTTGGGATATGCTTTATTTTGTTGTGTTTTACTGTTTACCTTTTTCACATTATGGAGAATTATAGATTTTAAGGTTTTATTTAAGGTTGAAGAGATGATCAATTTTAGCAAATGTCCCTTGACAAAATATGAAAGTCTTTCTTTCCTTTGTAGGGTGGAAAGTTAGTTTTATCTTTTTGTTTACTTTTATTTATCTGAGCAAAAACCTTATACTTTTTTCTCTTCTTGTTTGTATACTTGCTCTGTTAAAGGCGGAAAATTGTTAAGATCTCTCACTATAATATTTTCAGTAATTTGTGCTTTTTATTTGTTTGTGTATGTCTATCTGAACCTCGGAGGCAAAGTATTGAGTGAATCACACACCTCAATACACAGTGCAGGATTACGGATGGTTCTGTAAGGCCTTATGCTCTTTTTCTGATTTATACATTTATTCATTTTAATCCTCATCTTCTATTCGACCTATCCCCCTCTTTCATCCCAAACTCAATTCTGTCTAGTTTTGCAGACGTCCTTTGGATTGTATATATGTTTGTGAAACATGAATTGTTTTATGTACATTGTTATTTTTTAAATTTTTATAAATGGTAATGTAAATTACATCACTTGTTTCTCACTTTTTCATAAAATATTGTGCTTCTATGACAGTTTTGCTGTATATGCGGCTTTTAAAGTAGGCTTGGTTCTCAACAGTCGTTATGTATGTATCTACCATGTTTATTTCACGTATTCTCTCAACGGTGGGCACCCAGGTCACATTCAACTCCATGAAATAAGTTGGCATAAATTTCCTTATATATTTCCCTTTATGGACTTCTTTTAGGTTATAGAGGCAAGAGAAGGGTGCCCAGATGGAAGGATATCAATATACTTAATTTAACAGATTTCTCAGAAGAGTTACACAGTCTGCACTTAATCAACAAAGTATGAAGATCCTCATTCTCTAATCCCGGCCATTTGGCCTTAGCCAGATTTATAACTTTTGATAGTCTGAAGGTATAAAAATGATATCTCATTTTAATTTGTTTCTGATTATTATGTGCTCTGAGCATATATTTAAAAGTTGAGACCTTTTAAATTTCACTTTCTATATTTTGTTTGCTTTTACCTTTGCCTATTTGGTATTGCTATTCTTCTTTTACCTCTTTCATTTGTAAAGCTTCTTTTATAGTCTAGACTAGGGGTCAGCAAATTTTGGTCTCTGGCCCAAATATGACTTGCTGCCTGTTTTCATACAGCCAACATGCTAAGAATGAAGTTTACATTTTTAAATGACAGGGCAAAAATGAAGGGAATAATAATATTTTGTGACACATGAAAATTATATAAAATCAAAAATTTTAGTGTTGGTAAATAAAGTTGTATTGAGCACAGCCACGCTCATTCATTTCTGTATTGTATATTGCTGACTTTATGCTACAATGACAGTGTTTAGAGTTTAGTTCCAACAGAGATTATATGACTCACAAAGCCTAAAATATTTACTAGCTTTTCCCTTTATGGAAAAAGTTTGCCGACCTCTCATCTGAGGGAGTCTCTGATTGATTTCAGACATTTTCAATTTTGCCATCATGTTCTCTAGTCAAGAGCCATTATTTTGCTATAATCAACTTAATCAGTTAAAAGTTTTTTTCTGATATTCCATACTTTTAAGATTATGTTTAAAAAGTTCATTTCCACTCCATTATCACAAATGTATTTTCTCACATTATCTATAATTAATTTTGTGATTTAACTTTTACATGTAGATATTTTATAAACCATGAGTCCATCTTTGCAAATTGTATTAACAAATGAGCTAATTTGAATTTTTCTCTGTATAGGGAACCAACTTTCCCCAAACAATCTAAAAAATTACCTGTTCCTTCTTTTTTATACGTTAATGTATGGTGCCATCTTTATTATGTATTATGTTCCTGTGGGTTCATGGGTCTGTCTCCAAGCTTTCTCTTTTGATCCAGCTGTCCCTTTGTCTATTTACTGGTTATTATAATAACTGGAAAGGTAAGTGTTCACCTTTTTTTTTTTTTTTATGTAGGTCAACTTAGTTATTTCCTCACTTCTATTTGTTCATGTAAGTTTTAGAATATGTTTGACTTTTAAATATTCCAAATGGATTTTTTAAATGCAGTTTATAGATTAAATTGGGGATATCTTTATAATGGTAAGTGGACTTGTCCACAGCACAGAACATACTCCATTTATCCAGGTAATTATTACATACTTTAGTGAAGCTTAACATTTAAAAACATGAAATTTTGTGTGATCTTGATAAAGGTAATTCCCAGTTACCTTAAATTGTTGTTGCTATTGGAAAGATACATTTTCTTATATATTTTTAGTTGATTTTTGCTGTTAGAGAAAATGCCATTGGTTTTTGTATATTGATTTTGTCTCTGGCAACACTGTTGTACTCTCTTATTTTTATTGTTTTTTAATTTAGTTGGTTTGTCTAGGTAGATGATGATGTTATATGCAAACAATAACATTTTTCTATCTTTCCTTCCACCCTGGTTCTTCCTCATTATCACTGTTTTTGCTGCTGCTATTATTAAAACACTTTATAGTATTGGCCAGGAGTTCTGACCCTATATTAAATGACACTGTTGTTGGTGGACATCCACGTTGTTTAAAATGAAGTAACTTTTAACTTTCTTGTGGCTCAGTTGGTAAAGAATCCTCCTGCAATGTGGGAGACCTGGGTTTGAAACCTGAGTTGGGAAGATCCCCTGGAGAAGGGAAGGGCTACCCACTCCAGTATTCTGGCCTGGAGAATTCCATTGACTGTATGGTCCATGGCGTCGCAAAGAGTTGGACACGACTGAGCAACTTCACTCACTTCCAGTAAGTGTACTGTTTATCATAGTTGGGTTTTGAGTGTGTGTGTGGGGTGGAGGGGGCGGGGTGTGAATATAAACTTTAGCAAGTTAAGGTGATCTCCTTCCATCCTAGTTTGTGATTTTGTTCTAATGTGGAAGCTTTTCAGAAATTTGTTGTCTTTGTTGAGGCAATCAGATTTTTTCACTCCTTTTTATGTGGTAAAATATATTGTTTTTTTATGAGATATATTCACACATCATAAAATTTACTTTTAAAGTATATAGTTGGGTGATTTTTAGTATATCTATATATCTGTGAAGGATTCCCAGGTGGTAGTAGTGGTAAAGAATCTGCCTGCCAATGCAGAGACCTGTGTTTGATCCCTGGGCTGGGAAGATCCCTTGGAGGAGGGCACAGGAACCCACTCCAGTATTCTTGCCTGGAGAATCCCATGGACAGAGGAACCTGGCGGTCTACAGTCCATAGTGTTGCACCGAGGTGGACACGTCTGAAGCGACTTAGCACACACTCATATATCTGTGAAGCTACTACTTCAGTCTAATTCTAAAACATTTTAATCACTCCCAAAGGAAACTCTGTGACCTCATTTCCCTGTGCCTCTAGCCCCTGGCAACCATAAAGCTGCTTTCTCCACCTCTATGGATTTGTCCATTCTAAGCATTTCATATAAATGAAATCATACAATATATTGCTTTGCATGTCTGGCTTCTTTCACGTAGCATAGTGTCTTTCAGCTTCTTTCATGTAGCGTGTATCAGTACTTCGTTACTTTTAGAGCTGAATAATATTCCATTGTATGGATATACCATATTCTATTTATTTATCAGCTGAACATTTGGGTTGTTGCTACTTTTTGGCTTTAATGAAGCATTTGGCTACTATAAACATTTAGATACCAGTTTTTATAAAGTTATATGCTTTTATCTTTCTTAGATAAATACCTATGAGTGGACTTGCAGAGTTATAAAGTAATGATATTGAACTTCTTAAAGAATTACCAAATTATTTTTGAAAGCAGCTGCATTTTTTTTCATTCCCATCAGCCGTACATGAGTTTTCACATCTCACCTGTGCTTACTGTTTAGTCTCTTTTTTTTTCTTTATTATAATCATCCTAGTAGGTGGACAGTAGTATCTCATTGTGGTGTGACTTGCTTTTCACTAATAGTTTTTTCCTTTATCTTCTTTTGAGAAATGTTTCTTTGCCCATATTTTTATTGGGTTATTTGTCTTGTTAGTGAATTTCAAGTATTCCTGCCAATCTGGATGCCTTTTATTTTTTCTTCTTGTCTAATTTCTCTTACTATAGCCTCCAGCACAATGTTGAATAAGTGTAGCAAGAGCAGACATTTTTGTCTTGCTCCTAATTTTAGGAGAAAGGCTTTCAGTATCTCTAAGAATGAAGTTAGCTGTGAATCTTTCACAGATATCCTTTACCTGGTTGAGGAAGCTCTCTTCTGTTCTTAGTTTATTGAGTGTTTTTTATAATAAAGGGTATTGGATTTTGTCAAGTACCTTTTCGCATCTGTTGCAATGATAATGTTTTTAATCTTTTATTCTATTAGTATGGTGTATTAATGTTCATATATTGAGCCAACTTTGTATTCTTGGAATGAATTGCAATTGGTCACAGTGTATATTTTATTGTTGCTGGATTTAGTGTGTTAGTATTTATGGAAGATTTTTATGCCTGAAGTCAGAAAATATATTGGTCTATAGTTTTCTTTTCTTATAATATCTGATTTTGGGTTTAGGCTAATATTGATCTCATAGAATGAGTTGGAACATGTTCCTTTTCTATTTTTTGAAAGAGTTTGAGAAAGTTTAGCGTTACATTTTCCTTCAACATTTGGTAGAATTAACGACTGAAGTTATCTCTTGTGGTATTTTCTTTGTGGGAATTTTTTTTTTATTAATTCAATTTCTTGTTGTAAGTGTATTCAAACTATTTTTCTTTTTATCAGTTTGGGTAGTTTGTGTCTTTCTAGGAATTTTTCCATTTCATCCAAGATATATAATTTGCTGGCATAAATTGGTAATTGTATTACCTTATAACCTTATTTAATTCTTTAAGGTCAGTAGTTATTTATCTTCTTTCATTTCTTATTTTAGTAATTTGAGTCTTCTCTCATTTTTTGGTCAGTGCAGATAAATAGGAGGATGGGTGCGATGAACTGGGAGACTGAGATGGACATATATACACTACTATATATAAAATAGATAACTAATGAGAACCTGCTGTATAGCACAGAGGACTCCATTTTGTGCTCTGCAGAGACATAAATGGGAAGGATATCCAAAAAAGAGGAGATATATGTGTACATATGGCTGATTCAGTTTGCTGTATAGCAGAAACTGAAGCAGCAGTATAAAGCAACTATACTTCAACTCCAATAAAAAAATACATTTTCAATAAATAACCAAGATAGAGAATTATTTATATTGTATGATAACATATGTTTAAAGTTTGTGTACATACATATGTCTATAGCTGTCTGTATATGTAGACTTAGGTATGTAAATCTGGGATGAGAAGGATATAGAGCACCTTCAAGATAGCGGTTTCACAGAGGAGAGAGGGAAGGAGATGTGCTTTCATGGCCATCAGTTGGTCTGTAACTATATTTAATGTTTGGTTTTCTAAAAAATAAAATAACCAAAAGAAAATATGCTATAATGTTAATATTTATTATTTCTGAATTTGGGCACATGAGTTTTCATTACATTAGTCTCTCTGATTTTTTTCATATGTTTGAAATATTTTATAAGAAAAATATTTTTAAGAATCTCATCAGAGTGGAACAACATGCTGACAATAACAAGATAAAAATTAGGGAAGATAAGTTACAAAAAGATTCTAACTTTAAATCAAATAGAAACCCCATCAATTGGATATATACCCAGTAGGGGGGCATGTGGGTTAAAAGAAGAATTTATTTCAGTATCTATGACCTGATTTGATTACAGTTTCATGTATCGATCCTACTAAAGCCTGCCAACAAATCTAATTTGTCCTAGAGCGGAACAGTATGAGTGAAATGTCGGAAACAGGAAAACGATAGCACTACTCAACTTTTTTCAGTCAAAGCTTATGTCGCTCAGTTTTCTAGAAACTGGAAGCTGTTTAGAGAGACAGTGACCAGAATGATGAGAGGAACTCTGAGCTGCGTCATGTGCCTGGCTTAGAGACGACAAAGTTCAGGATGGACACGATGACCATCCTTGCTGTCTTGTAGAAGTAGAATTTGCCTAGTTTGCTGCGGCCTGAAGCGTAGAACTGGAGCCAAGAAATTGCAAGTAGATGAGTACAAACGTTACATTTCACCTCAAATGAACAGCTTTCTAGTTGGACTGGCCAAATATGACATTCCTCACCATTAAAATTGCTTAAGCAAAGACCCTGATTATTTGGTTGTGAATTTGTTGGTTGTTGGCTGGACTAGAACAGTCATTCCAGAAACTGGAGTTTCATGGACCAATAAAACTTCAAGTGAATAATTGGCAAGCCAACAGAAAGTTTCCAACCTACTATCTTGCTAAGGAAGATGGTTCAGTTCAGCTCAGTCGCTCATACGTGTCCGACTCTTTGCGACCCCATGAATCGCAGCATGCCAGGCCTCCCTGTCCATCACCAACTCCCGGAGTTCACTCAGACTCACGTCCATCGCGTTGGTGATGCCATCAAGCCATCTCATCCTCTGTCGTCCCCTTCTCCTCCTGCCCACAATCCCTCCCAGCATCAGAGTCTTTTCCAATAAGTCAACAGATGGTTACAGAGACAAAAAATATACACCAACCCTATTTTCACCATTACTTACCAAAGTTAACTCCAGTTCTTTGGCCACCTCATGCAAAGAGTTGACTCACTGGAAAAGACTCTGATGCTGGGAGGGATTAGGGGCAGGAGGAGAAGGGGACGACAGAGGATGAGATGGCTGGATGGCATCACCGACTTGATGGACGTGAGTCTGAGTGAACTCCGGGAGATGGTGATGGACAGGGAGGCCTGGTGTGCTGCGATTCATGGGGTCGCAAAGAGTCCGACACGGCTGAGCAACTGAACTGACTGACCAAAGTTAATGCAGTACATTATTCCAGAACATGTTTTTCTTTTCAAGGAAAAAAAAAAAAATTTACCATTTGTACTGGTATTTTTTTTAAGTGTATATATATATACACTTATGTGTATATATAAACACAGCAAAAGAATGAAGTACTGAAAACAGCAAAAGGAATGAAGTACTATACCAATTAAAGGAGTATTTTCCGGGATTTGTTTAATTATGGAGAGAGTCAATTATGGAGAATGGGCAGTTCTACAGGCTCTTTCCTATTTAGTCAGAGATATTTCTTCTTTTGGACATGGATAAAAATATCTGGGAACAAGTTTCATCTGCATAGTGGTATATATATATATACATACATATATATATATATATATATACATACATATATATATAATGTTTTAAAATAGAAGAAAATATAAACCTATTTTTGTTTTTTGTTATATGCTATGTAAATCATTTCCTTGATTAGCTATATCAATTTGGGAACTCATACATATAATTGTATACTATGAAGTGGAATTTATGTATCCAAACAGTTCTTGAAATTTATTTTTGTTTATAGTCATTGTCAAACATACTACTTGGCCATGAGGTAAAAGGAAATTCCAAATGTCATTTCTTTTCATTTAGAATATACTTTGTGGGCTGGAAAAGCCAAATAACATCAGTGAATATAGTTCTATCTTCCCTTTGTGCCTTTCTGAAAGCCAGGTCTGCTAGAAGGAAGGAGCAAGGCAGTGGTTTCCAAATAACTGCTTACAAAGAGGACCACACAGCTTAAAAATAAGGACAGAAGTCCCACCAGTTGAATGCATCCACACCATGGGGAACATGGCTCCAAATGGCTGCTTACAATGAGGATCTCCAAGGTCAGAAATCGGTAAGATTGTGCTTCCTCACAGATCGGGCTGATCCAGCAGATACTGATCTACAACAGTGTTTCTTATTCTATGCACTTAAGAGTTTGGGCCCTAATTCTTTCTGTCAAGGACTGTCCTGTGTGTTGCAGGATGTTTTACAGCATTCCTGGCCTCTATTTATTAGATGCCACAATTACTTCCCCCACTCCAGCTGTGACCATCAAGAATGTCACTGGACATGCCAAGCGTTCCTTTGGGACCACATTGCTCCCTGTTGAGAACCACCTGTTTAACAGCCCTTAGACTCTTCCCAGACTGGGGATCAGTCTTCTTGAACTGACCTGATGTATCTTAAAGAGGGTTTCTGATAGTAATCCTAGAATCACTCACTCTTTTTTATGATCTTTAAGCATAAATTAAAATAAAAAAGGGCACGAGAGCGGGCAGTTCTATAGGCTCCTATTTAGTCAGAGATATTCCTTCTTTTGGACGTGGATAAAAATATCTGGGAACAAGTTTCATCTGCATTTGAGTGTAGAGAAACTGGTGAACCTTTAAATACCATAGCTGCCCTTTTTGTATTCATCAGTCTTGATGAAGGCTGTGACCCTTTTATCATGCTGTTTCTTCTTTTTAAAAAATTACCTTGGAGTATTTGAGAAAACATTTTTAAGATGTGTAGTCTGACCATTACATTTCCATCATCCTCCAAGAGCCATAAAAAAAGTTAACTTCATTATTTGGGGAAAATCCCTACTTATTTAGGCAACTTTCTCTCAAACACATACATATGGCTTCTCTTATTCTGGGTTTGGCTTGCTGCCTGAATCAAAAGTAGGAACTGATCTGTATTTGCCTTTGAGAAAGGGATCTGTGACCTGACTTTTGTTTTCCAGTGCTGTTACAGCCATACACTACACAGCTGTAAATAGTCTTTCTTACTCATCCTAATGGAAAATTATACTTGGCAAATATAGTGTGAATCGCTCTACACAAGGCACCATTGGAACTTGTGAAAACAGCAAAAGGAATGAAGTACTATTCCAGTTAAAGGAGAATTTTCAGGGATTTATTTAATTTTGGAGAGAATAAAGAATGCAGAGGTTGGAGCAAGGCATTATTTGCAAGAAGATATTTAGTGCCAGAGTAAGGCGTTCATAAAATAAATTTCATACAGGTTGAAATCCATCTCAGTTTCTTCATAGGGCTGTGTATGGTGTTTGGATCCTACACTTTCCAGAACTTTGACTCTTGTTTGTGCTCAGAACCTCATTTATCGCAATAGGAGAAAGAAATTCAAGTTAAGGTAGATGAACTTTCAGTGGTCTGCTCTGTGAAGGTAAATCACAAAGGTAGAGCTAGTAGCCCAATAGTTCTAAGATTTCCTAATCCCATGCATTGGAAATCATTCAGTTCAGTTTGGTTCAGTTTCTCAGTCATGTCCGACTTTTTGTGACCCCATGGACTGCAGCACGCCAGGCTTCCCTGTCCATCACCAACTTCCGGAGTTTACTCAAACTCATGTCCATTGAGTCAGTGATACCATCCAACCATCTCATCCTCTGTCATCCCCTTCTCCTCCTTCCTTTAATCTTTCCCAACATCAGGGTCTTTTCAAATGAGTCAGCTCTTTGCATCAGGTGGCCAAAGTATTGGAGTTTGATCTTCAACATCAGTCCTTCCAGTGAACACTCAGGACTGATTTCCTTTAGAATGGACTGGTTGGATCTCCTTGCAGTCCAAGTGACTCTCAAGAGTCTTCTCCAACACCACAGCTCAAAAGCATCAATTTTTCTGTGCTCAGCTTTCTTTCTAGTCCAACTCTCACATCCATACATGACTATTGGAAAAACCATAGCCTTGACTAGACAGACCTTTTTTGGTAAAGTAATGTCTCTGCTTTTTGATATGCTGTCTAAGTTGGTCATAACTTTCCTTCCAAGGAGTAAGCGTCTGTCAATTTCATGTCTGAAATCACCATCTGCAGTGATTTTGGAGCCCCCCAAAATAAAGTCTGACACTGTTTCCACTGTTTCCCCAAATATTTGAAGCCATGAAGTGATGGGACCAGATGCCATGATCTTAGTTTTCTGATTGATGAACTTTAAGCCAACTTTTTCACTCTCCTCTTTCACTTTCATCAAGAGGCTCTTTAGTTCTTCTTCACTTTCTGCCATAAGAGTGGTGTTATCTGCATATCTGAAGTATCGATATTTCTCCCAGCAATCTTGATTCCAGCTTGTGCTTCTTCCAGTCCAGCGTTTTTCATTATGTACTCTGCATATAAGTTAAATAAGCAGGGTGACGATATATAGCCTTGACGTACTCCTTTTTTCATTTGGAACCAGTCTGTTGTTCCATGTCCAGTTCTAACTATTGCTTCTTGACCTGCATACAGATTTCTCAAGAGGTAGGTCAGGTGGTCTGGTATTCCCATCTCTTTCAGAATTTTCCACAGTTTATTGTGGTCCACACAGTCAAAGGCTTTGGCATAGTCAATAAAGTAGAAGTAGATGCTTTTCTGGAACTCTCTTGGTTTTTCCATGATCCAGTGGATGTTGGCAATTTGATCTCTGGTTCTTCTGCCTTTTCTCAAACCAGCTTGAACATCTGGAAGTTCACAGTTCACGTATTGTTGAAGCCTGGCTTGCAGAATTTTGAGCATTACTTTACTAGCGTGTGAGATGAGTGCAATTGTGTGGTAGTTTGAGCATTCTTTGGCATTGCCTTTCTTTGGGATTGGAATGAAAACTGACCTTTTCCAGTCCTGTGGCCACTGCTGAGTTTTCCAAGTTTGCTGGCATATTGAGTGCAGCACTTTCACAGCATCATCTTTCAGGATTTGAAATAGCTCAACTGGAATTCCATCACCTCCATTAGCTTTGTTTACAGTGATGCTTTCTAAGGCCCACTTGACTTCACATTCCAGGATGTCTGGCTCTAGGTGAGTGATGACAGCTTCATGATTATCTGGGTTGTGAAGATCTTTCTTGTACAGTTCTTCTGTGTATTCTTGTCACCTCTTCTTAATATCTTCTGCTTCTGTTAGGTCCACACCATTTATGTGCTTATTGAGTCCATCTTTGCATGAAATGTTCCCTTGGTATCTATAATTTTCTTGAAGAGATCTCCAGTCTTTCCCATTGTATTTTTTCCCTGTATTCTTTGCAGAATAGATCACTGAGGAAGGCTTTCTTATCTCTCCTTGCTGTTCTTTGGAACTCTGCATTCAAATGGGCATATCTTTCCCTTAGCTTAGAAAAAATGGAAAGAGAGACTCAGTGTGGTGGGAAGTTTTTTTGCTTATGTTCTTTGTTTTGATAGTGAGTGGGGCAAGACTTCTTGTTTTAAATAAAGATATTTCCAGAAGCAAAACAGACACTTGAAAACAACTTTTAATATTTAAAATCTCCCCTGTGGCCTGATTACCTGGTTCATTTTCCTTCGAGGTGTTTGAGAATGAGGAATGTCCTTTCAAGAAGGTTGGTGTTACCACCTGAGTTGTGGATTGACCAAACTCTATAATGTATTCTCTTACGCCCTTTTCTTAAGAAAGTAAATAATTATCTATTACTTTCCAACAATCACTATCTGAATACATATTCAAGCCTCATTTTGTTGCTTTGGTCACAGTTGAAGGAAATTTTCCAATTATGACATGCAAATATCTTCGACTTACTTTTTTTACTCTTTTTCTCCCTACTTTTCAGATGTTGAGAATTTAATGATTATTTTCTTGATGTTTCTTTATCAGTATTTCAGATGAATGCCCTTTTATAAGAATTTACTGTTGGTTTCAGGAGGGTTCTTTGTGTGATACATAAACTGCATTTCTGCTAAATATGAGGATTTTTCTTATTACATTCCAATGAATATCATATATGCAAAATTTATATTTAGAGTAACCACACTGTTATTAGATTTTTCCCTTTATTTTTCTCTTAGGTTCTTACATAAGGATAGAAAGCTTTTCTGCTCTCAAACTGGCTATGTGCCCTGTCGGAGCAAATATTAATTCAAGATGGGTTTCCTGGGTGGCTCAGTGGTAAAGAATTCACCTGCCAATGCAGGAGATGGGTGATCCCTGGGTCAGGAAGATGCTCTGGAGGAGGAAATGACAACCCACTCCAGTATTCTTGCCCGGGAAATCCCATGGACAGAGGAGCCTGATGGGCTACAGTCCGCAGGGTTGCAAAAGAGTTGGATATAATGAGCGACTAAACAACAGCAGCAACAAATTCCTTCAGGATAGATGGTAACTGATAAACCAACATGCTCGTAGCCCCAGGACTGCTTGAGTATCCAAGAGCTCAGTGGGAATGTGGCAATAAGAGAAAGAATGAGACCCACAGAGAACGTGAAGGTAGGCAGGTAGGAGAGGGGAGAGCTCTGACCCTGATGTCTGTAAAAGTAAAATGGGAGAAAGGAATTCTCTCTCTGGTGACACTGGGGAGTGAGGGTAAAAATGGGAAAAGCGTACAAGTAAGGCAGTCAGGGATTATTAGCATATGAGCAAGTTACAGTAAAGACTTCTCTACAGGGTTGGTCCCTTGTACCACAGCTGACCTAACCTCATACCGTGAGGAATTTAATAGACTGACAAAAGAGCAGATTGCCAGCTTCTTAGACAAACTACTTATGATAATGTTAGGATGTAAAATGTCCTGGTCTGTGTTAGATATATTCCCAGGAGTGTTGGAAGAGCACCAATTTAGAAAAAGCCTATGAAATAATTTCCACAGAAATTCACCTAAGAGGGCTCTGACATGGGTCTCACACCAAGTATCTCAGCCTGTAATGGTGAGCCATTCCAGGCTCCTGTGCAATCTCTTCTCCAGATCTTCTGCAGCACCTGGATGTGGCCTCTGTTTTGTTGATCACTATACCTCTAGTGTCCCGAACTGTACTAAGCACATCAGATCAGATCAGATCAGATCAGTTGCTCAGTCATGTCCGACTCTTTGTGACCCCATGAATCGCAGCACGTCAGGCCTCCCTGTCCATCACCAACTCCCAGAGTTCACTCAGACTCATGTCCATCGAGTCAGTGATGCCATCCAGCCATCTCATCCTCTGTTGTCCCCTTCTCCTCTTGCCCCCAATCCCTCCCAGCATCAGAGTCTTTTCCAATGAGTCAACTCTTTGCATGAGGTGGCCAAAGTACTGGAGTCTCAGCTTTAGCATCATTCCTTCCAAAGAACACCCAGGACTGATCTCCTTTAGAATGGACTGGTTGGATCTCCTTGCAGTCTAAGGGACTCTCAAGAGTCTTCTCCAACACCACAGTTCAAAAGCATCAATTCTTCGGCACTCAGAATTCTTCACAGTCCAATTCTCACATCCATACATGACCACAGGAAAAACCATAGCCTTGACTAGACGAACCTTTGTTGGCAAAGCAATGTCTCTGCTTTTGAACATGCTATCTAGGTTGGTCATAACTTTCCTTCCAAGGAGTAAGCGTCTTTTCATTTCATGGCTGCAGTTACCATCTGCAGTGATTTTGGAGCCCAGAAAAATAAAGTCTGACACTGTTTTCACTGTTTCCCCATCTATTTCCCATGAAGTGATGGGACCGGATGCCATGATCTTCGTTTTCTGAATGTTGAGCTTTAAGCCAACTTTTTCACTCTCCACTTTGACCTTCATCAAGAGGCTTTTGAGTTCCTCTTCACTTTCTGCCATAAGGGTGGTGTCATCTGCATATCTGAGGTGATTGATATTTCTCCCGGCAATCTTGATTCCAGCTTGTGTTTCTTCCAGCCCAGCGTTTCTCAAGATGTACTCTGCATATAAGCTAAATGAACAGGGTGACAATATACAGCCTTGACATACTCCTTTTCCTATTAGGAACCAGTCTGTTGTTCCATGTCCAGTTCTAACTGTTGCTTCCTGACCTGCATACAAATTTCTCAAGAGGCAGATCAGGTGGTCTGGTATTCCCATCTCTTTCAGAATTTTCCACAGTTTATTGTGGTCCACACAGTCAAAGGCTTTGGCATAGTCAATAAAGCAGAAATAGATATTTTTCTGGAACTCTCTTGCTTTTTCCATGATCCAGCGGATGTTGGCAACTTGATCTCTGGTTCCTCTGCCTTTTCTAAAACCGGCTTGAACATCAGCACATAGCAGGCGTAATATAAAATATTGTTGAAAGAGACTGATATTCAGAGATCCTAAATGTCTCACTCAAGATTATACATCTTAATCTAGCAATCATCAAAATCAAGGAAAATTCCAGTCTAGCTCTAACTGGCTCCAAATCCATGTTTTTTTGTTTACTCATGCATAATGTAATTTAGCTTATCATTTTTAGCTAAGCCAAATTATGTGGTACATCAAAAGATACACAAAAGCTCTGAATAAAATGTTATGCAATATTTGATACATATAAGTAATTGATGAGACTTTATGAAGCATAATAACATCAACACGGTGAACTCACTGTTTAGATTAAAAACTAGAATGTTATTGACATCCCTGAATTTTGGGTGTATTCCTCCAAAATTCCATCCTTCTACTGCCATTCCAGAAATAACTGATATAGTATTGCCTATGCATTTTTTGGAGACTTCCCATGTGGCCCTAGTGGTAAAAACCTGCCTGCCAATTCAGAATACTTAAGAGATGCCGGTTCGATCTCTGGGTCAAGAAGATCCCCTGAAGGATGCCAAGGCAAACCATTCCAGTATTCTCCCCTGGAGAATCCCATGGACAGATGAGACTGGTGGGCTACGACTATAGGAATGCAGAGTCAGACACAACTGAAGTGATTTGGTGCACATGCATGTATTTTTTTATTTTGTAAATATGATCATTTTATTAGATTTGTGACCTCAAACCAATATAGCGGTAATTATTATTTCAAGTTCTGGTTTTTATTTGTATTAAATTTTTTTATTAAAAAATTTTTGTTTTACGTTGGAATACAGTTGATTTACAATACTGTGTTAGTTTCAGGTCTACAGCAAAGTGATTCAGTTATTCATATACATTTATCTATTCTTTTTCAGATTCTTTTCCCATTTAGGTTATTACAAATATTGAGTAGGGTTCCCTGTGCTACACAGTAAATCTTGTTGATTATCTGTTTTACATGCAGTGGTGTATATATGTTAATCTCACCTTCCTAATTTATCCCAACCCCAATTTATCCATTTGGTAACCATAAGTTTGTTTTTGAAGACTATGTGTCAACTTCTATTTTTGTAAATAAGTTTATTCACATATTGTTTTGACTCCACATATAAGTGATATCATATGATATTTGCCTTTTCCAACTTACTTCATTTAGTATGGTAATCTCTAGGTTCATCGATGTTGCTATAAATGGGATTATTGCATTCTTTTTAATGGCTGAGTTATATTCTATTGAATATACATACCACATCTTCTTTATCCATTCCTCTAATGATGGATAGTTTGCTTCCCTGTCCAGGCTGTTGTAAATAATGCTGCAATGAACACTGGGGTGCATGTGTCTTTTCTAATTATGGTTTTCTCTGGACACATGCCCAGGAGTGGGATTGTGGAATTATATGGTAGCTCTTTTTAGTTTTTTAATGGATCTCCATATTGTTCTTCATAGTGGCTGTACCAATTTACATTCCCACCAAGAGTGTAGGAGGATTCTCTTTTCTCGACACCCTCTCCAGCATTTATTGTTTAAAGAATTTTGATGATGACCATTCTGACCTGTATGAGGTGATACCTCATTATAGTTTTGATTTACATTTCTCTAATATTTAGCAGTGTTGAATATCTTTTCATGTGCTTCTTAGTCATCTGCATGTCTTCTTTGGAGAAATGTCTATTTAGATATTCTGCACATTTTTTGATTGTGTTGTTTGTTTTTTGGTATTGAACTGTCTGTACTCTTTGAAAATTTTGGAGATTAATCCCTCCTTGGTCTCACTGTTTGCAAATACTTTATCCCATTCTTTGGGTTGTTTTTTCATTTTGTTTATGGTTTCCTTTGCTGTGCAAAAGCTTTTAATTAGATTCCATTTGTTTTTGTTTTTATTTCCATTACTCTAGGAGACAGGTTGGAAAAAATATTGCTACAATTTATGTCAAAGAGTGCTATGCCTATGTTTTCCTATAAAAGTTTTATAGTATCTGATCTTAAATTTAGATTCTAGTTTATTTTTGTGTATGGTATTAAAGCATATTCTAATTTCATTTTTTACTTTAGTTTCCAGTTTTCCCAGAACCATTTATTGAAGAGACAATCTTTCTTCCATTGTATTGTCTTACCTCCTTTTTCAAGGATTAAGTGACCGTAAGGGCATAACTACTTCTGAGCTCTTTATCCTGTTCCATTGATCTACAGTTCTATTGTGTGTGTGTACAGTATCATACTGTTTTGATGAGTATAATTATTATCAAAGATTGTAAGTCAACAGTATTGAGAAGTACAGAACAAAATACAGTTAGTGGAGGACAGTTGCTCTACAATATTGTGTTGGCCTACACCACACATACCACGAATCAACCACAGGTATATATATATGTCCCTTCCCTCCTGAAACCCCTCTATACTACAAATGAATATAGCTTTGTAGTATATTCTGAAGTCAGGGAGCTTCATTCCTCCAGCTCCATTTTTCTTTCTCAAGATTGCTTTAGCTATTCAGGGTCTTTTGTGTCTCCATACAAATTTTCAGATTTTTTTTAGTTCTGTGAAAAATGCCACTGGTAATTTGATAGGGATTACATTGAATCTGTAGATTGTCTTGAGTAGTATAGTTATTTTGACAATACTATTCTTTCAATTTAAGAACATGGTATCTTTTTTCAACTGTTTGTATCATCTTCAGTTACTTTCATCAGTTTAAAGTTTTTCAAGTACAGGTATTTTGACCACTTAGTTAGGTTTATTCCTAGGTATATTATTCTTTTTGATATGTGGGTAAATGGGATTTTTAATTTCTCTTTCTGATTTTCCATTGTTAGTATATAGAAATGCAACAGATTTCTGTGTATTAATTTTTGCATCCTGCAACTTTACTGAATTCATTGAAGAGCTCTAGTATTTTTCTGATAGAATCTTTAGTATTTTCTATGTATAGTAAGTCATCTGCAAACAGGGAGAGTTTTACTTCTTTTACAATTTGAATTCCTTTTATTAATTTTTCTACTCTGACTGCTGTGGCTAGGACTTCCAAAATTATGCTGAATAAAAGTGGTGAGAGTGGGCACTCCTGAACTTAGAGAAAAGGCTTTCAGTTTTTCACCATTGAGTATAAAGTTAGCTGTAGGTTTGTCATATTTGGCCTTTATTATGTTGAGGTGTGTTCCCTCTGTCCAATTTCTGGAGAGTTTTTATCGTAAATGGATGTTGAGTTTTGTAAAAAGTTTTTTTTTTTTTTCTGTTGAGATGATCATATGGTTTTTATTCAATATGTTGATGTGCTGTATCACACTAATTGATTTATGGATATAAAAAAAATCCTTGCATCCCCGGGATCATGGTGATCATGGTGTATAATCCATTTAGTGTATTGTTGATTTGGTTTGCTAGTATTTTGTTGAGAATTTTTTCATCTATATTCATCAGTGATATTGACCTGTAAGTTTCCTTTTTTGTGGTATCTTTTTAAAATTTTCTTATTGGGTAATAGTGACCTAATAGAATGAGTTTGGGAGTATTCCTTTCTCAGCAATTTTCGGAATAGTTTCAGAAGGATGAGTGCTAACTCTTTTCTCATGTTTGATAGAATTTGCCTATTAAGCTATCTGGTCCTGAGCTTTTGTTTGTTGGGAGTTTTTACATCGAAATTTCAATTTCAATTTGTGATTGATCTGTTTATATTTTCTGTTTATTTCTGATTCAGTCCTAGTAGACTGTACCCTTATAATAATTTGTCCATGTCTTCTAGGTTATTCATCTTATAGGCAGATATCATATCAGATCAGATCAGTCACTCAGTCGTATCTGACTCTTTGCGACCCCATGAATCGCAGCATGCCAGGCCTCCCTGTCCATCACCAACTCCCAGAGTTCACTCAGACTCACATCCATCGAGTCAGTGATGCCATCCAGCCATCTCATCCTCTGTCGTCCCCTTCTCCTCCTGCCCCCAATCCCTCCCAGCATCAGACTCTGCTTGCATTAACAGTTGTCTCTTATGTTCCTGTGTATTTCTGTGTTATAATTTAGCCTGTTTTCATTTCTGACTTATTGATTTGAACCCCCTCTTTTTTCTTGATGAATCTGGCTGATGCTTTATCAATTTTGTTTATCTTTTCAGGAAGCAGCTTTTAGTTTCATCAATCTTTCCTATTGTTTTCTTCATCTCTATTTATTTCTGTTTTGATATTTATGATTTCTTTCCTTCTATAAACTTTGTGTTTGTTCTTCTTTCTCTAGTTGCTTTACTTGTAAAGGTAGAGGTTGTTTATATGAGATTTGTTTCCAGAGGAAAGGTTGTATTGCCATAAACTTCCCTCTTGGGACTGTTTTTGCTGTGTTTCATAGGTTTTGGATGGTTGTGTTTTTGTTGTCATTGTGTCTGCTGCTGCTGCTAAGTCACTTCAGTCGTGTCCGACTCCGTGCGACCCCAGAGACAGCAGCCCACCAGGCTCCCCCGTCCCTGGGATTCTCCAGGCAAGAACACTGGAGTGGGTTGCCATTTCCTTTTCCAATGCGTGAAAGTGAAAAGTTAAAGTGAAGTCACTCAGTCGTGTCCGACTCCTAGCGACCCCATGGACTGCAGCCCACCAGGCTCCTCCGTCCATGGGATTTTCCAGGCAAGAGTACTGGAGTGGGATGGCATTGCCTTCTCCCATTTGTGTCTAGGTATTTTTTAATTTCTTCTTTGATATCTTTGATATTGTTTAGCCTTTATGTATTTGTGTTTTTTTACAGTTTTTTTCTTTTGGTGATGTTTAATTTCATAGTGTTGTGGTTGGAAAAGATGCTTAATATGATTTCAGATTTCTTAAATTTGCTGGGGCTCACTTTGTGGCCCAGCATGTGATCCATCCTGGAGAATACTCCATCTGCACCAGAAGAATGTGTATTCTGCTGCTTTTGCTTGGAATGCTATATAAATACCAATTAAGTACATATGGTCTCTGTGTCTTTTAAGGCCTAAATTTCCTTCTTGATTTTCTGTCTGTATGATCTGTCCATTGAGGAAAGCGGGGTGTTAGATCCCCTACTATTATTGTGTTCCTGTCGATTGCCCCTTTATGGCTGTTAGCATTCGCGTTATACATTGAGCTGCTCCGATGTTAGGTGCATGTGTATTTTCAATTGTTACATCTTCTTCTTGAATTGATCCCTTGATCATTATGTAGTGTCCTTCTTTGTCTCTTGTAACAGTCTTTATTTTAAAGTTTATTTTGCGTAATATGAGTTACACGTTCAGTATCTCAGTCATGTCCGACTCTCTGCGTCTCCATGAACTGCAGCATGCCAGGCCTCCCTGTCCATCACCAACTCCCATAGTTCACCCAAACTCATGTCCATTAAGTCGGTGATGCCATCCAGCCATCTCATCCTTTGTCGTCCCCTTCTCCTCCTGCCTTCAATCTTTCCCAACATCAGGGTCTTTTCAAATGAGTCAGCTCTTTACTTCAGGTGGCCAAAATTTTGGAGTTTCAGCTTCAACATCAGTCCTTCCAATGAACACCCAGGACTGATCTCCTTCAGAATGGACTGGTTGGCTCTCCTTGCAGTCCAAGGGACTCTCAAGAGTCTTCTCCAACACCACAGTTCAAAAGCATTAATTCTTCTGCACTCAGTTTTCTTTATAGTCCAACTTTCACATCCTTACATGACTAGTGGAAAAACCATAGCCTTGATTAGATGGACCTTTGTTGGCAAAGTAATGTCTCTGCTTTTTAATATGCTGTCTAGGTTGGTCATAACTTTCCTTCCAAGGAGTAAGCGTCTGTCAATTTCATGTCTGAAATCACCATCTGCAGTGATTTTGGAGCCCCCCAAAATAAACTCAGCCACTGTTTCCACTGTTTCCCTATCTATCTGCCATGAAGTGATGAGACAGGATGCCATCATCTTAGTTTTCTGAATGTTGAGCCTTAAGCCAATTGTTACTCTCTAACTTATTTTAAAGTTTATTTTGTGTGATATGAGTATTGCTACTCTAGCCTCTTTTGAACTCCATTTGCACGGAATACTCTTTTCCATCCTCTTACTTTCAATTGTATATGTCCCTAGGTCTGAAGTGGGTCTTTTGTGTGCAGCATATATACAGGGCATGTTTTCGTATCCATTCAACCAGTCTGTGTCTTTAGGTTGAAGCATTTAATCCATTTACCCTTAAGGTAATTATCAATATGTATTTTCTTACTGACATTTAAAGCATTATTTTGGATTTGCTTTGTAAGTCTTTTTTTTCCCCTTCCTCTTCTTCTCTCCTGTGATTTTTTGATCTTCTCTCTTGTGACCTGATGTCTGAATTTAGTATTGTGTTTGGACTCTTTCTTTTATGTATATGTATCTATTCAGTGTGTGGTTACCATAAGGTTTTGATATAGTAATATGATATAAACAAGGTTGTTTGAAGTTGCTGGTCTTTTCATTTCAAATGTATGTCTAGTATCCTGCATTTGTGCTCTCCTCACAACTGATGGTTTTGATATCATATTTTTATGTGTATGATTTTGTACCTTTACTATATGTTTGCCTTTACCAGTGAGTTTTTCCAATTGTAATTTTTTTGTTTTCTAGTTTTGGCCTTTTCTCTTCCGCCTAGAGAAGTTCCTTTACCATTTGTTGTAAACCTGGTCTGGTGGTGCTAAATTCTCTTAGCTTTTTCTTGCCTGTAAATCTTTGGTGTCTCTTTCAAATCTGAGTAAGAGCCTTCCTGGATAGAATATTCTTAGTCTTAGGTTTTTCTCTCTCATCACATTTTACATATCTTGCAACTCCCTTCTTGCCTGCAGTTTCTGCTAAGAAATCAGCTGAATAACCTATGGGAGTTCCCTTGTATGTTATTTGTTGCTTTTAATATTTTTTATTTGTCTTTATTTTATTGATTAGATTACCATGTGTCTCAGCATGTCCCTCTTTGGGTTTATCCTGCCTGGGACTCTCTGCTTCCTGGACTTGGATGACTGTTTCCTTTCCCATGTTAGGGAAGTTTTCAGCTATTATTTCTTCCACTCTGTTCTCGGGCCCTTTCTCTTTCTCTTCTCCTTCTTGGACCCATATAGTGTGACTGTTGCTTGCATTTAATGTTGTCCCAGAGGTCTCATAAATGGTCCTCATTTCTTTTCATTCTTTTTTGTTGTTGTTGTTGTTCTGTGGCAGTGATTTCTACCCTGTCTTCCAGCTCACTTATCGGTTCTTTTGCCTCATTTATTTTGCTCTTGATTTCTTCCAGAGTACTTTCATTTCAGTTCTTGTTCATCTCTGTTTATTTGTTCTTTATTTCTTCTAGGTTATTGGTCAACATTTCTTGTGTCTTCTTGGTCTGTGCCTCTATTCTCTTTCCTAGATCTTGGAGCATCTTCACTATCATTACTCTGAATTCTGTTTTGGGTAGATTGCTTGTCTCAACGTCATTCAGTTGTTCTTCTGGGGTTTTGTCTTGCTCCTCCATTTAGAACAGATTTACTGTCTCATTTTGTCTTTCTGTGATTACAATTTCCATTCCATAGGCTGCAATGGTGTAGTTCTCTTGCCTCTGATATCTGCCCACTGGTGGGTGAGGCTGGTTTGGAGATTTGTGGAGGCCTCATGGTGGGAAAAGACAATGGCACCCCACTCCAGTACTCTTGCCTGGAAAATCACATGGACGGAGGAGCCTGGTAGGCTACAGTCCATGGGATTGCTGAGCGTCAGACACGACTGAGCGACTTCACTTTCAATGTTCACTTTCATGTGTTGGAGAAGGAAATGGCAGCCCACTCCAGTGTTCTTGCGTGGAGAATCCCAGGGACGGGGGAGCCTGGTGGGCTGCTGTCTCTGGGGTTGCACAAAGTCAGACATGACTGAAGTGACTTAGCAGCAGCAGCATGGTAGGAGGGACTGCTGCCTGCCCACTGGTGGCTGGAGCAGGGCCTTTTGCCTCTGGTAGGCATGGCCATGTCAAAGGGTGTGTTTAGGGAGAGGCTATGGGCTCAGGAAGATTTTAGGTAGCCTGTCTGATGACAGGTAGGCTGTGTTCCTGCCCTGTTGGTTGGTTGGCCTAAGGCATCCCAGCACTGGAGCCTACAAGCTGGTGGGTGATTCCACATCTTGGTGCTAAATGTCCCAAACTATTTCCAGACATGTTCACCACCAGATTTTATGTCTAAAGAGAGAGCTATAACTGCTTCCTGTTTCTCAAGTGACATACTAACGCTAGCAGGTAGGTGAGGTCCAGGCGTCTATGAAGTCATTGCTTTTCCCCTGGCATCTGGTTTACATGAGGCCTTGCTTGCACCCTCCAAGAGTGCTGTTTCTATGTTTCAAAGTCCTTGGAGTTCCTCTGATCAAGCTGTGCTGGCTTTCAAAGCCAAATACTCTGGGGGCTTCTCTTCTTGATTGATGTCAGACCTCCAGGCTGGGGAGTCTGACATAGGCCTCAGAAACCACACTCCTGTGGGGGAACCTCTGTGATATAATTATTTTTCAGTTTGTTGGTCATCCATCTGGTGTGTGTAGGATTTTATATTGTCATGAATGCACCCCTCCTCTTGCCTGGAAAATCCCATGGACGGAGGAGCCTGGTGGGCTGCAGTCCATGGGGTTGTGAAGAGTCGGACACGACTGAGCGACTTCACTTTCACTTTTCACTTTCATGCATTGGAGAAGGAAATGGCAACCCGCTCCAGTGTTCTTGCCTGGAGAATCTCAGGGACGGCAGAGTCTAGAGGGCTGCCGTCTATGGGGTTGCACAGAGTTGGACACGACTGAAGCGACTTAGCAGCAGAAACAGCACCCCTCCTATCATGATATTGTGATTTCTCTTTTTGTCTTTGGATGTAGAATATCTTCTCTGGTAGTTTCAGTCTTTTTTCTTGATGGTTGTTCAGCAGTTATTTGTGATTTTGGTATTTTCATGAGAGAAGCTGAGCTCAAGGCTTCCTACTTCACTATCTTGTCTCCAACCTGCCTCTCTTTCCTTCTTAAATAAAATCTTCACATATGTAGCAATATCTAAAAAAAATAAAAAGCTCTTCATAAACTTTATAGTATATAAGTTAGGTAATTACATAATTATATGTGTATATTATGCTTTATATAAGTTCATAATACGTAATTTTCTTCAACTTGCTTTTTTGCACTCAACATTGTTTCTGATTCATCTATCATGTTCTAGTAGCCATAGTTCCCTCTTTTTCACAGCTACTTAATATTGTATTTTTTGTGACTATGTCATAATTTATAGTTTCTTTGTCAGTGCTTCTGTTACCTGATTTTTTGTTATTAATTATTATTGTCATCTACATAATTCTTGTACATAGCTTCTGGGGCTCATGTGCAGGTTTCTCTAAGTTTTGTTTCTAGGAGTAAAATTCCTCAGTAATAGGTAAGTTCAGGCTTAGATTTACAAAATTATTGTTTTTCAAATTAGATATTCCAATTATACAGCCCCTAGAGTTGTATATATGTTTTATCACTCTGCCTCCTGGCCAGCAATTAATATAAGAATTTTAAAATATATATGTAAAATATGTCATTGTGACATTAAATTCTACTTATCTGATTACTAATGAGGTTAAATCATTAGTATCTTTTCTCATTTGAAATACAGGTTTGGTCATTTATTAGATTGTTTTGATTTGATGGGAGAAGGGTAGTTGTTTTTATTGTTGCTTCATAAGCATATTATACTTGGTGGATACTAATTCTTTGGGTCTATCTTCTTCAAATAATTTGTGATTTCCTATTTTCTTTATTATGTCTTTTGATAAGCAGAAGTTTTTTCTATTAATATAATTGAGTTTAATAATATTTTTTCATTTAAGGTTGATATTTACCCTATTCTGAGATCATAAAAGATATCTTCTAAAAGTTTCCCTTTGGAATTTAATATTTAGTCAGCTTGAAATTTATAGGTATTATATTCAAAAAATATTTTTTATATGATTAGTATAGCTCCTTTCTCCAATGATCAGTAGTATCATCTTTGTCATTACTGAGTTCTATTAAGCATACGTCTGTTTCTGAACTCTCTAATCTATTGAGTGTTTTGTACCATGACCAGTTGTGAATTAATATCACACTTTATTCATTAGCATACCTCTATAATAAAGCTTATTATCTGACAGTACAGTTTTCCCCACACTATTCTTCTTCAGTTATGTTTTACCCATTATTGGGCCTTTACTTTTTCAAGTGAGTCTTAGAGTTAACTTATTTCCTAAAAATCCTGTTAAACTTCGATTAAATATATTGTTGCAGAAGTCAGTAATTGAGAAACCAAGCACTACACTCAGAGAGTTGGAGAATTCAGGTTTATTACACTGGCAGGCCCAAAGGAGATAACACTCCAAGCTCTGAGCCCTGAACAAAGGGGTAACAGAGTTTTCATACACAGACTATAGTGGGCAACACTAGCTGCTGATAGGCTGGTTTTACTAAGGGGTTCTGCATACAGGAACAGCAGTCAAGATGGGGAGGGGGATGCCTGACCTTTACAGGGACAGGCATGATTAAGCAGGTTGGCAGGCGCTGGGCAATTGCAAAGAGCAGGACAAGGGTGAGTGAGATAAGCTCCAGTTCCTGGTATTGTAAATAAGTCCCCACTTTCTGAGACTACGTGACCTACATAATCCAGACTTTGCAAGGAGCAAGCTGAGTTACAGAGGCAGAACGAGCAGGAGGTTATGTAAACTTTTAACTTTTCCTCCTCAATATAGTGACATGTAAGGAGAACCGACATTTAATGCTATTGAGCTATCCCACCATGTACTTGGTATATTTATTTTTATATTTTTGTGTTCTATAAACAGCTTTCAATAAAATTTAGTCTTTGTTCCTTGGCTTCTAGCACATCATCTTTTAAAATATATATATTTCACTGTATGTTTCATGTTATTAATAAAATACATTTTAAGTTATGCTTTCTAAATTTGTAGCTTATGTATATTAACACATTAATGTTTAAATAATGTTATAATCAGGCACTTTGGTAAGCAAGATTTCTAATATTTGCTGGTAAATTCTTTAGGTTTCTATATAGACATTCATATCATTTGTTCATTTCAGTACAGTTCAGTCACTCAGTCATGTCTGACTTTTTGTGACCCCATGGACTGTAGTACACCAGGCCTCCCTGTCCATCACCAACTCCCAGAGTTCACCCAGACTCACGTCCATTGAGTCAGTGATGCCATCCAGCCATCTCATCCTCTGTCGTCCCCTTCTCCTCCTGCCCCCAATCCCTCCCAGCATCAGAGTCTTTTCCAATGAGTCAACTCTTCACATGAGGTGGCCAAAGTACTTAAATTTCAGCATCAGCATCATTCCTTCCAAAGAAATCCCAGGGCTGATCTCCTTCAGAATGGACTGGTTGGATCTCCTTGCAGTCCAAGGGACTCTCAAGAGTCTTCTCCAACACCACAGTTCAAAAGCCCCAATTCTTCGGCACTCAGCTTTCTTTACAGTCCAACTCTCACATCCATACATGACCACTGGAAAAACCAAAGCCTGACTAGACAGACTTTGTTGGCAAAGTAATGCCTCTGCTATTTAATAAGCTGTCTAGGTTGGTCATAACTTTTCTTCCAAGGAGCAAGCATCTTTTAATTTCATGGCTGCAGTCACCATCTGCAGTGATTTTGGAGAGAAGAAAAATAAAGTCAGCCACTGTTTCCCATCTATTTGCCATGAAGTGATGGGACCAGATGCCGTGATCTTAGTTTTCTGAATGTTGAGTTATAAGCCAACTTTTTCACTCTCCTTTTTCACTTTCATCAAGAAACTCTTTAGTTCTTTGCTTTCTGCCATAAGGGTGATGTCATCTGCATATCTGAGGTTATTGATATTTCTTCCGACAATCTTGATTCCAGATTGTGCTTCATCCAGCCCAGCGTTTCTCATGATGTACTCTGCATATAAGTTAAATAAGCAAGGTGACAATATACAGCCTTGATGTACTCCTTTCCCTATTTGGAACCGATCTGTTCTTCCATGTCCATTTCTAACTGTTGTTTCTTGACCTGCATACAGATTTCTCAAGAGGCAGGTCAGGTGGTCTGGTATTCCTATCTGTCAATGAATTTTCCGGAGTTTATTGTGGTCCACACAGTCAAAGGCTTTGGCATAGTCAATAAAGCAGAAATAGATGTTTTTCTGGAACTCTCTTGCTTTTTTGATGATCCACTGGATGTTGGCAATTTAATCTCTGGTTCCCCTGCCTTTTCTAAATCCAGCTTGAACATCTGGAAGTTCATGATTCACGTACTGTAGAAGTCTGGCTTGGAGAATTTTGAGCATTACTTTACTTCCCTGGTGGCTCAGACGGTAAAGCGTCTACAATGCGGGAGACTCAGGTTCCATCCCTGGGTCGGGAAGATCCCCTGGAGAAGGAAATGGCAATCCACTCCAGTACTTTTGCCTGGAAAATCCCATGGACAGAGGAGCCTGGTAGGCTATGGTCCATGGGGTTGCAAAGAGTTGGACACGACTGAGCGACTTCACTGACTAGCATGTGAGATGAGTGCAATTATGTGGGATTTTGAATGTTCTTTGGCATTGCCTTTCTTTGGGATTGGAATAAAAACTGACCTTTTCCAGTCCTGTAGCCACTGCTGAGTTTTCCAAATTTGCTGAATGTTCTATGTAAACATTTATATCATTTGTTAATAGTGACATTTTAGTTTTCTTCTTTATTTAACTCTTGTCTTACTGACTACTTAGTACTTGCAGCACATATGGCTATTGAGCATGCAAAATGTAGCTAGTGTGAATAAGCACCTGAATTTTTAACTTAATTTTCTTAAGTTTAAATAATAATTTCTGTCTAACAGTATTAGACTGTGCATATCTAGTACCTTTGTTGTCTCTTTTTAACAGTTATTCATCATAAACAAAATAGTTATCATTTTGTTATTTTTAGTGTATAGATTAATCTGTATGTTTAACATTTGCTTTGATCAACATTGTTTTCTTGTATTTCATAATTTATATCTAGAATCTTTCCTCCTTTTCCTTTAAGTACACCTTTTAGAATGTATGCTAGTAAAGGTCTATTGGTGGTAAACTTGTTTTTTCTTTTTGTGAATGTATTTTAATAATGACCTTGAAAAAGAACTTTCGTAATACAATTCTAGGTTCATATTCTCTCAGTCTTGAAGATTTTGCTCTAAGGCCTTTGACTTACATTGAAGCTGTTCAGAAATATATTGTTAGACTAAATTTTCTTTATTATAGGTGTTCTGTTTTTTTTTTTTTTCCCTGGCTGGCAGAATTTCAGATACTTCCTTTATAGTTGGTGTTCTGGAGTTTTACTATCTTTTACATACAGATTTTCCTCTGATTATTAAGTTTCTGTCTATCATAATTCTTAAAAAGCTCTCATGTTCATGAGACTCAGCAATTCTCAGCCTGATTCTCAATTACTCCATTATTGCTTCTCTGTATTATTTTCTCAAGGATTATAATTAAATGTGTGTTTGACCTTCTGTGTTTCTTTCTTCAGTGATTCTTAACCTTTTATACTTCCATGCCCTTATCTCTCAACTGCAAATTCTTCATTTCTTGTTTCTAGTTCATTATCTCCTTAGCTGTGTCTTATATATTATTTAACATAGCAATTGAGATTTTAATTTCAATAAATGTTTTTTATTCAGAAAACCTCTACTTGATCCTTTTACAATTTGCTTAGCCATTTTTAATAATCTCATGTTTCTAACATATTTTAACTGTGTTTGTCTTTTTCTTCAGTTCAGTCACTCAGTCGTGTCCGACTCTTTGCAACCCCATGAATCACAGCACGCCAGGCCTCCCTGTCCATCACCAACTCCCGGAGTTCACTCAGACTCACATCCATCGAGTCAGTGATGCCATCCAGCCATCTCATCCTCTGTCGTCCCCTTCTCCTCCCGCCTTCAATCTTTCCCAGCAACGGGGTCTTTGCATCAGGTCTTTTTTCTAGGTTTTTATAAAAATCATTGTATATTTTTCATCAGCTAATTCTAATGTCACCAGGTTTTGACAGGTTTATTTTTTGTTACTTCTGATCACGCTCACTCATGCAGCCTATTTTATTAAGTGATTTATTTAAACGGTGAGTTTTACTTTATGCAACTTTTGAGAATTCTGAAAGGCTAATGTAGGGTGACTTTCTGAAGATTTGTTTGCTTCAGGGAGCCAAAGTTACATACGCATAGTCAACCACTTTAGCTCCTGTGGGGCATCTCACATTACTGTGCAGCATCCCTACCTTGAAGACAATGGCCTAGATGTCCCCTGAGCCCAGGGCTGGTATTAGAATTGGGGAACCTTAAATTGTATATTTGTTTCCTGGGATTATTCAGGGTTTAGCTCACTGTTCTTTTTATTCTTCCCCTACATATCTTAATCTTTGGAGATTTTCTATGTTTGCTTTTGTGTTCAACTCTAATTTAAAAAGCAAGTATGTTGTAGTTATGCAGGATCAACTTGCATTACAAGAGGAGGACCATTTGGAACATCTATCCTACCCTTCTCTTAACATCAAAAGTCAGTTCAGGGCTTATTTGATCACAAATGGGCTTCTTCTAGAGCCCTACAGCGTTTTTGGATTAGAGAGTGCTTATTGTAGAACTTCTAGCAGTGGGGTTAAATTGATTGACTTTATTTTTCCTGTATTCTAGGCTTTTTTTGAGCCTCATAAAATCCAATTTTGTCGTCTGATCATTAAATTATTATAATAAATTGTGGACAAAACAAAATACTAGTTTGTATCTGAAAAGCAGATATAGGTTTCACACTTATGGTCTTCCTTGGGAAAATAACTTCTGAGATAGTTGTAGATATGCTTTATAAAATATTTCCCAGTTTTATCCTCCTGGCCCATATTGTCTAAGATTACAGAGAAAGACAATGCATGGAAAGAGTACTAAATTTGGGGTGAAAGAAATGACTGTAATCCTTAGACACTATGCATATGATTTTCAATGATGTAATTAACTTTACACAAATTTTTATAAGAATTAAATTCAACAACATAGTACATGTTGAGTTACCTGTGAAAATGTCCAGTCAGGAGAGCAGTATATGCTATCCCCCAATACTCCTCTTTGACATAAAAATTATCTTGAGCCAGTTATTCTTAAGCCACAACAGACTTTTTAAGGAACAGCAGACATAGGAGAAGCTCTGAAAATCTAGTAGAAGTTGTCCATTTTGTAAACAACATGCATAGTTATAAGGGAAAATGTCCATTTATCAGTCTGTCTCCCTTTCTGTACCAGGAAGAGAAAGATCACTAAACCTTTAGACAGGCTCACCAGTGGAGAAAACTACTCTATCCCTGTTTATTTTGCTTTGCCTAATAACTGTCCATAACTGGCTTATCCCTCCCTTTTGCAACATCTTCTGTATATAAGGTATTGTTGTTTAGCTGCTAAGTTGTGTCCAACTCTTTGCAACCCCTTGGACTGTAGCCCACCCAGCTTCTTTGTCCATGGCATTTTCCAGGCAAGAATACTAGAGTGGGTTGCCATTTCCTCCTCCAGGAGATCTTCCGGATCCAGGGACTGAATCTGCATCTCCTGCATTGGCAGGTGGATTCTTTACCAGTGAACCACCAGGGAAGACCCATGTAGTGTGTGGCTTGGGCCATTTGGGGAGTTCGTTTTCCATGGGTATCACCAAGGTATACATGTTATTAAACTTGTTTTTCTCCCCTGTTAATCTGCCCTTTAGCACAGTTGTCTCCACTAAGAACCTAGAAGTAGAGAGGGAAAATTATTTTTCCTCCCCAGTAGTTTTGAAAGACCCATGATGGGAGTTTCAGAGACAACTCACTCACTCTGGAGCCTGCAGATGGGATCCTGGAAATCTGGTAGAAGCCGGCAAAAAGTAAAAAGTTCTACTAAAGTCAGTTCTTCCAAGTCCCTATCTGTATACCCAGTTTAGACAAGAGGGTAAAAATTTGTCCCTCCTGTCAACTAAAACCTGTTGAGTTACAACCTGAAAATAGGGCTTCCCTCATAGCTCAGTTGGTAAAAAATCCACCTGCAATGCAAGAGACCCTGGTTCGATTCCTGGGTTAGCAAGATCCCCTGGAGAAGGGATAGGCTACCCACTCCAGTATTCTGAAAAGTAGAAAGCTTCTTTATTTGGTGGGAATGTTTAGGACTCTGAACCTGGGATGCAGCATCTCAGTAGCTCTGAGAAAACTGCTCCAAGGAGGCAAGAGGGACCATCAGGTATCAAGTTAAGGAATTGAGCGTTCTGTGTATGTAAGATGCAAGTCTCTGGGCTCACTGAATTCATTCCTTTCAAATGCACCTCAGCTACCTGGGGCTCATCCTGTTTCCTTGATCACAGTGCTGCTTGCATTCCCCCAGCTCCTCAGCAATCACCTGGGGGTGGCAGCATCCTCTGGATTACAGTTTTGGGAGCCTGCATTCATTTTTGAAGGCCAGAAATCGCTGATGGCTGTGACACTTCTTGTTTATTAATATGGCAGGAGATATTTTCATTTCACACTTGCATTCCAAATTTAGATTAGATGAAGAAATATTTGTGTGAACTAGTTTCTTGGGTATAGCAACTAGTGAAGAGGCCCTGGAAGAGGACATGGCAACTCATTCTAGTGTTTTTCCTGGAAAAATCTGATGGACAGAGCAGCCTTGGTGGAATATATAGTCCATAGGGTCATAAAGAGTCGGACATGACTGAATCAACTTAGCACACGCAAGCCAATGAGGCTTATTGGTTTGAGTCACTATTGAGATAAATATACCATTGAGTATTCTCCTTGTCAATGGGCAGATGATGCATCTTTTGAACTGGAAAGACTTCCGTATATGAAAAAAGATTTTTAACAACTGTCTTATTGGTACCTATGGAAAGATAACATTGAAAAGACGACACAAAAATGGTAGTATGGTATTTAGCTTTAGGGTTTTCCTTAACAGGATGAAATTATGTAAAACATCCTTTTTCTTACTTCAGTTTCAAAAGATCCTACCACATTTATGAGAGTTGAAAACACCAGTGGACAGTCACATTTCCATTTACAGGGACCTTGCCTGGCTGCTAAGGTGTGTTCTTTCGTTATAATACTGTAGTTAACAGAAAAGTCAGAGGGTCCCCTGGGGAAAACACTTCTCATAGAGGTAACAGATGAGCAGAATTCCTCCTAGGTCTGTTTACAAATGATCAGGGCATGACGCAGGGGGAGGTTGATGTTAAGATGCTGGTAGGAGCAATGGCAGAGCTTTGCATCCTAAGGTAAACTGGTTGAGGTTGAACTGTACACTCAGAAAAAAAGGGAAGCATTTTTACAGACTTTACAAAGGCATACCACATTCAACCCTGAAGTTCCAAAACACAGGATTCTTTTGATTCCCATCTTGGTTGAAAATCTTGATAGAAAAGAAGGAAATGGGAGATAATGTATTTGGATGGGCAGGTCAGCCCCTTGATATGATTCAGGCTACAGTCTAATTCACTGAGGAATTCAAAACAATTCTCTTTGTCTTTAAAATCTTTACAAAGCCAGAAATGTAGCTGTAGAAGCAATTCAAAAATCCAGCTATCCTTACCAACCCCCCAATCTCCCTATTGATCTCAAAATGCTTGCAGATATTGTAGATTAGGACATTGGAGACAATTGTTCTGCACTTGAGAAAAAGACAAAATTTTTAATTTTCCTAGACTTTAATAGTATCCCCCAAACTTCATCTTAGAGGAAACTTGTACACTTTCTCTGTGCCTACCTTGTCTACTCTAGGAACTAATAGCCGCTTCTTTGAAATGCAAACTTTAAGGAAATCATTCTCATCTACAGGGAACAAAAAGGAGCTATGTAGAAATTGAGCAAATAAAAAAAATTTTAAGTGTCTTCTCCACAGATATTAGTAAAAAAAAGCTTCCCTCTGAGCAGGTAAACTTATTCCATCTTCCAGAAACACAGTTTGGATCCAACTATTTTTAAAAATAAGTTTTATATTGAGTTTAGTTTTAGATGAGTTTTATATTGGACCTGACATATGGCCAAAATTTTAGAATCAAAGCTATACTGTTTCTCTTTGTATTTCTCTATATGATTACGTGTATCTCTATATGTATGTTATAGATGTGGTATTTTTCTATCTCTATATGATACTGTCAAACATAATTTGTCAAAACTCTATTTGGTCAGCTTGAAGGAAAACACTGTATGGCTTGGATAGTCCAAAACTCACAGAAATACAGAAACTAACCCTACAATGTTTTTTTCAAGTACATGTGATCTGGAATGCATGCGTACATGCTAAGTCGCTTCAGTCATGTCCGACTCTGTATGACCCTATAGACTGCAGCCTCCAAGGCTCCTCTGTTCATGGGATTCTTCATACAAGAATACTGGAATGGGTTGCCATGCCATCCTCCAGGGGATCTAGAATAATCTTTGGTAAATGAAAGCTAGTTGAAGTTTGTTGGTTTAATTAAAATGACATGTTTTCAGTGTTATTAGCACTAAATATAATGCATACATACAACTTATATTCTACCTGAGTTTACTACTTAGCTAAGCTCATGTCTTACCTGTTACAAAAACTGTCAGCAAGAGAAAAATAATATGATGGTTAATTTTGCCTAATATTTATGAAAGTTTCATAAATAATTAAAATATGATTAATAATGAATTATATAGTCTGTAAGTAGACTTTTCAATAATGATGAAGTTTTTTATGTCTCCTTTAAAATCTTTTAAAGCTTCCAAAACCTTTTTAGTAACTTAAAATTCTGCTAAATTAAAGGATATAGATTCATTGAAATCTATATCATTTCTAAATAAGATAGCATTTTGAACATTAGTTTTTCTGTAATAAGAAATAGATGCGCCAAAAATGTTTGGGTCTCATGCCACATCCAAAACCTGTACTATTAAAAAGGAACACTATTATAACAGACCATTCGCAATTGTTTACTTCTGAGGTTTGAGTAGAAATTCAGGTTTCTATAGGTTAAGGATTCTAATATATGTAATTAAAACTAGTAGCAATAGTTAAGAGAAACTATTCCATCTCTGAATACGAGGTAAGTAGGGTATGTTATTGGGTAGCAAAGTGTGAGACATGGAGATGTGTTTTTGTTAAGGGAAATGAAAATTTTGTCTTTAAGAACAACTGGCTATTTCAAAATGGAAAAGATGAGGATAAAGAACAGTCTAAATGGATATGAAAAGTTGTGAAGAGAGAATCTTGTGTGGTTAAGCTAGGTAAAATTGAATTATTATAAGGATTTTTAAATAAGCTTTAATATCAACATTTGTACTTCTATAAAACTATAACTTTTCTTTCATCTACTTAAAGGACAATGTTTTCTTATTGTGTGGGAAAACCTATGGGTGTAGGAACCTCAGGATATCTTTATTAGATACCTAATTGCTCGCATCATATAGGTCTAACTTTGGGAGCCCACCCACAAAGCTGCCTTCTGAGATGAGGCAACTGTTTGACCTATTTCAAGACTAAGGGGCTGGTTCAATGAAATATAGACCTATCTCTTAACTCACATTCTGTACTATGATTCTCCTTGGAGAAATTTCAGTAGCAGGGCGAGGTGAACAAATATGCCACCCCAGAATAAGCCTCATTGGTATATGGATTATCTTGAGGTGGTTATTTTTAAGAAACAGCAGTCACAGGAGAAACCCTGAAAACAAGTACAAGTTACTCGTTTGTAAGAGGCATTCACATTTATAAGGAAAACCTCCTTTTGTAAGGGAAGTCTCCTCTTCTGCTGTAGTAGGTGGAGAAGATGACTAAATCTCTAGAAATTCTTATCAGTAGAGAAGGTAACCCTTCAATTCACATAATAATCGTACCCTTGTTTACTGTGCTTTGGTAACCATGCAACTGCTTCCTTGGCTTACCTCCAACATCTTCTTTTGTCTTTAGTTGGAGATGGTATTTAAGGTGATGGCTTGGGCCATTTGTGGGAGTAACTCAGTTTTCTATCGGTCTCTCTCAGGTATACCTGTTATTAAACATTTATTTTTCTCCTGTTAGTCTTGTAACAGAAGTATCACAGCCAAGAACCTAGAAGGGTAGAGGAAAATTTATTTTTTATCTGCTACACAGGCACATAATTGGACAGTGTTAGTTTTTCTTTCCTTCTCATGGCATTGTTGAACTAATATAGTTACATGTGTGATTTCAAAAACTGTATCTTGAATTTTCATTGATACTCGTTTACTTCTAAGGAAATCTATCAGCTTTATCTCTGTATTTAAGCTGAAAGTTAATTTTTAAAAAACAGAGCAGAGTCGAACTCCTACCTATACAAATTAAGTTACTTTCAAGAAATGGGAACTTAGGTCTGATTGTAGTTAAAAATGTGAACAATGCTTATGTAACTTTAGTTAGGCAACATCTGGAGCTGATTTCCCAACTTTGATTAAGAGAACCAGCCTGATGAATCCCAGATGTTTAAACATGGCTGTGTTTCTTAGACTCACTAAATTATTAGAGCGAGTACATGGGAGGAAGGGAAACATTTATAGGAACTAGGTGTCAAAGTGGCCAAGGGGGTTTTGGGGTGTTGGCTTAGCTGTGTGTGTGGAGGGGGAGTCTAAATGAACATCCCCTTTAAAGTTTTATGCATGTTATTAAGACAAAGGCCCAATCTTTGATAACCTCAAAAGTATGTCTTAACAGCATCATTCATATTTATTTCTGTGGAAATATATTTTTGAGCATCCACTGTATCTAAAGTCCTGTGGTTAGAAAGATAAATAATAAACATTCCCTCCCTTTGAGTCACTTAGTTTAGTGAACGAGTCAGGCATGTGAACAGTAATTATAATCAATTATAACTGCTATATTGAAGGGCTGAGTACAGAAAGTAGCCAGATCTTCCGGGGAAGATAGGATGGTTTCAAAGAGGAGGCAGCCTTGGTCTCAAGATTTCTGTACATTACTTCTATCAGCTGCATTTAGCTGTACTAATACAATTCAGCTTCCATAGAATTGTATGTTCCATTAGATCATGAGGCCATTTACATGTCATAAAAATATATTTAAAACAACAATTTCTGAAATCGTACAATAGGAAGATCCCCTGGAGAAGGAAATGGCAACCCACTCCAGTATTCTTGCCTGGGACATCCTATGGACAGAGGAGCCTGGCCATGGAGTTGCAAAGAGTTGGATGCAAAGGAGCACACACACACACATTCTGATAATTCAGCATCACAGGGGTAAAAACATGATTATTAATGTTGACTTCCCATCATTTGGTAAAGCTTTTAGAAAAAAAAATGAAAACTTAAAAATGTTAGTCGCTCAGTGGTGGTTGACTCTTTGCAACCCTGTGGACTGGACCCTGCCAGATTTCTCTGTCTATGGAATTCTCCAGGCAAGAATACTGGAGTGGGTTGTCATTCCCTTCTCCAGGGGATCTTCCTGACCCAGGGATCAAACCCAGATCTCCTGCTTTGCAGGCAGATTCTTTACCGTCTGAGCCACCAATAAATATTAATAGTTTAGTCTGTCTTTTCACACATTGTGCTTTTAAGTGAAGGAATGCCTTTACCTTGTGCAATCTTTTCCTCAATAGTCTCCTGCGCTTTCTTCAGCTCTTCACCCAGCAATGCTTGCTTAGCTTTCACAACCTGGTTTTAAATGTCAGTTCCCCAGAAAGGACTTCCCCAGTCCTTCTAGGCTTGCTAAAATCCATTCACCACATATGCCCACATAACACTAGCACACGATCTTTAGCACACTTGTAATTGCATGCTGAGCGTCTGTCTTTCTCACCTGATTACAAAGTTCCGGGAGAGCAGGAACTTTTCGTGTCTATACTCATCACTGTGTTTTCAGCTCATTGCATTCATGCAGTAGATGCTTGCTGAAAAGAAAACATTCACAATCCTCATCACTGTAATATTTTATGCTCTACTTATATCTTGCCTGATCTATCTAGAAGGCATGTCTTACCTTACAGGCTTCAACACATGTCTATCTGGACAGACTTTCTCATAAATGATTACATCTTGACCTTCAGATTTCAGCTGAAACCTCACCTTTTCATGAAGATCTCTCACCAATCTAAATGAATGGGTTAATTTCTACCTTGTTTGTTTTCTTCATGATGCTCATCAGGATTTATAGTTATATATTAAATTTTTTCTTGTTCAATAGGTAAGTTGAGGGCAGAGCTGTGTTACCCAGTACTTAGCCAGGTGACAAGACAGGAAATCCTATATTTGTGGGCAGGGGAGGGGGGAATGAATAAAAGTTACATATATGAATTTGGTGAATCTCTCTCTAAACATATTTTATGAGTTTCTTAGGCACAGGGGCTATGGCTTTTTATCACTGTTATTCTATATCTAGCTTGCGTCTTTGTATATATTAGGAGTTCATGTATTTTTTATTAAATGTATAAATAATGTTTTAGTCATCCAAACAACTTTTGTGGTGTCTTATTATATAAAGGTTGTCATTTTTACTCTATACCTATTAGAAAAAAATTCAAGATGACTTGTATATCTAAGACAGTAAAACATCAATTACCAAAACCTAACTATAAGTTTTATTCAGTTAACTATTAACACCTAGAGAGCAAGGTGCTATTGGCCGCTCTGAACAAGACTGAAACCATCTCCTCAAGCAGTTATATTAACTGGGGTGGCTCTTGCCTCACCGTTTCAGGGGGGTTACTTTTGGGTTCCAGTCCATGATGGGATAATAGGATTGACACTGCTCTCCTTACCTATTAGAAGTAGCAGCAAATCTGAAATAACCACCTTCCCAGAGGTCCCCAGGAGCTAAACACTCAGAACGAGACTCCCAGAGCTGCCCTTCTGAATGAGTAAGTGCCCCAGGTTGCAGTTCAGATTGCAAAGCCTGGCATCCCCAGGGATGCTAAGCTCCATCTCTCACTGGTGCTCCTGGGCAGGGGCACCAGTGACGTATGAGCCCAGGGGCTATGCGGGGTGCTCTGTTAAGGGCATTGACAGGTGCACTGGGATGATGGCCTCTTTCAAACCATTCTTATACTTCATAGGACAGTGAAGGGGTAAAAAAGTTAATTTTTCTTCTACCCTTCCAGGTTCCTGACTGGGACCCTAACCCCATAATAAAAAGCAAGTTAATAGGAGAAAAACAAACAGAAGCTTAGTAACATTGTTGATGGAAAAATTAATAGTTAATCAAGAAAGAAATGGAAATTTTTATTCGAGCCAACCTGGAGGATTATAACCCAGAAAACAGTCTTTCAGAAAACTCTGAAGACTATTCTGCCCATTAGAGGTCAAAGCACAGTTGTATAAGTTTCTGAGACAAAGGGATATACTTCAAATGATGTACTGACACTTTACACTGTCCAGATCTCCATGTACAAAGAAGCGCACAGTGGGTCATGGGTCATCCTGGCCCCTTACAAGATTAAGAAGGAAGGTTATCTCCTGAGGAGCTGTAACACTTGATCAGATTAAGAAGGAAGGAATGTTATCTGCTAAGCAGGTCTGGTTAAGGCATATGTACAAAGAGGCCCAAACAGGTGAAAAAAAAAATCATGTTTAAAATGTTCTCATCTTGCTATAAAATAGGAATTTTATTTCATCAACATGTATACCACCTGTATATGTGGAAGATACCTAGAAAAACTGAGTAAAACTACCAGAAGTGGCCAAAGCTGCCACCTTAGAATACCATCTCCAGAAAAAGACAAACAAAAGACATTTTGAAGGGGATGCCAGCTATGCTTGCCTGACAAATATAATGGCCAGAGGAGCCTGGCGGGCTACAGTCCAAGGGGTTGCAAAGAGCTGGACACGGCTGCGTGCACTCACACACACAAGCTATGGAAGGTTACCAGGAAAAGCCTGGCAACAAGGTAAGGTTTGCTCTGCAGATTTAAGTGGCTGTGGTAAAGAACTTGCCAATGAAGGAGATATAAGAGATGGGGATTTGATCCCTGGGTCAGGCAGATCCCCTGAAGGAGGGCATGCCAACCCTCTCCAGTGTTCTCCTGGAGAATTTCATGGCAGAGGAGCATGTGAACCATTTAGTCCGTAGGGTCTCATAGAGCCAAACATGACTGAACCAACTTAGCACACGTGTACACTTCTCCACTGATAAGAAATTTGGGAGATGGAGAATCCTTCTCTTCCTGGGACAGAGAGGAAGATGCCCTTACAAATGGAGATTTCCTGTATAAATGTCCCTTACCAAAGGGCAACTACTATTCTATTTTTATAGATTCTCCTGTGTTTGTTGTTTCTCAAAAATAAGGAGCTAAAAGTAATCCTTATGCCAAAGAGGTGTGTCTGGGATGGCATATTCTTCTGCCCTTCAACAGCTTCTGAGGATGGGTCAGGATTGGGATGAGCATCTGCTTGTATTTTAAGCTAAGAACCATTGGAGGCTTTGTTCTGCTTTCATTCCAAGGCAATGTGGCCACCCAGTCACACCAGTCTTAAGTAAAGCAACTTTTTAGTGATTCCAAGTGCTTTTCTCTCCTGTGGGTAGGAGGGATGAGTCAGTGATTGCAGAAAGCACCCCACCTCAGCCACCCACCCAGACTCTTCTAAAAAAGAGCTGGATCTCATTTTTTATTCTATTCTTCCCCCTTTTAAAGTATCTTTCTTGCTGAGGCAGAAAGGGAAACATTCTCAAGTTTACTCTGTGTTAGGAAAATCCAAATATAGTAATATTAGGTAAGATGAAATGCTTTCAGGTGTAAGGTAATGAATGATGCATTTTGAAGGGTACCAGGATATATACCACTCCAAAATATGCCCCTCTGGCATGTGGATTATTTTGAACTAAAGTAAATTGAGAACAAGCAAAAGCAGGTAAACCTCTAAGAAAAGGTACGAGTTTTCCTTTGATAAAGGAAATTTACATTTATAAAGGAAATTTCTCTTCATAGAGATGTTGCCCTCTCCAAAATCAGGAAAAGACACAACCACTTAGTAAGACTGGCCGACGGGGTACCCAGACAGGCCGATACGCTGTCCCAATCTCTATCACTGTAAAAACGGGAGCCTCGTATCCAGGGAAAAAACAAAACCCTCTTAAGAAAAAGGCCTAGTTTTTAACTAGCTGGTTTTAAACTTCTAAAGTATGGGCTAATTAGACTCCACAGGTCTCCTTGTGTGTGTGCTTAGTTGCTCAGTCGTGTCCAAATCCTGCAACCCCATGGATGGTAGGCCACGGGTCTCCTTATAATACTCCTATTCTGCTGGTCAAGAAAACTCATACCAATGAATACTGATTCATTCAGGATCTGTGAGCCAGAATGAAATCATCCGGGACCTTCACTCTACAGTTCTGAACCCATAAACATTATTCCTTACTCAGGAACCACACCCGGAGATTATTAGATTTGAAAGATGCCTTTTTCTGTATTCCAGTAGAAAAGTAATCACAATTGCTCTGCCTTTGAATGGCAAGACTCAAATTCCAAAACAGGAAGTCAGTACTGCTAGATGGTGTTGCCCCAAGTATTAAAAAACTCCCCTATCCTCTTTAACAAGATTTTGGCAGAAGATTTATGAGTATTACACCTGGAAGAAGGTTGAGTAGAGGCCTTCCCAGAGAGAATGGAAAAAGCACTGGAAGTGACAGAAGCCCTTCTTAAGGATGTTATTCCTAGGTACAGCCTTCCCTCTACTCTTTGGAGTGAAAATGGATCTTTTTCGTCCTAGAAATAACAAATAGTAAGTAAAGCTTTAGGTATAAAATGGAAACTTCATTCATCATGCAGACCCCAATCTATGGGAAAGGCTGAGAGATGAACCACACCCTGAAGAAAACCAAATTATGCCAGAAAACTCATCTAAAGTGGGCTTGCTTATTGCTCTCCTCTATATATGGTTGGCCCCTAGAAGTGGGCTAGGATTGAGCCCTGATGAAATCCTATATGGGAGACAATTCTTAGCTCCTAAGAGTAAAGAAAGAGAAACATTTCTATTGCAGGAGGTAAAAATTAAACAGCAGGTATAACAGATGGATGAACCATTAAACACTGTGCATGAGTTTGGGTCCCATAGGTCTCTCCCCCACCTGGAAGCTCCTTTGCATCCCTTCAAAGTGGAATAGTGGGTGCTGCCAAAAATGTGGAAAAAGCAAGAAGCTGAGCAGCGACTTGAAGAGCAAAGAAAGGGAGCCTATGATGTTCTCACTACTCACGCCTCTAAAATGGAGTGGAGCAAAACTGTCGGTACATCACATTAGAGTGAGAAGAGACTGACCAGCCAAGCCTGTGTACAGCCAGTGAGTGGATCCCGAGAAGCAGGCGTCTTACACTTTGGGAAACCTTAGGTATTTGGCAAGCGAAATGGAAGTTCTGTTTTGTTTGTTTTATACCTTTTCCCACAAATAGATTCACATACTGATTCTTTCAGTAATTCTAACTGCTGGATATGAAGTCAGCTTCCTCTTTCCAGGTCTGCACGATTGCCTTGGTGGGTTTCTCCCCCTTACAGGGAATGATGTGCAAACAACTGGCCGCAAGTCCTCCGCGGTGCCACGTCCAGACTGGGCTTCAGGCTTAGGCTCCTGAATTCCCGAGGGAAGGAGATCCGGCCTGTCTACCGAAGTTTCTGTTGTTAGTCCTCCTACCTCTCACTGGGTCTGTTGTGCCAAAATGGCAGACGAAGGGACTGAAATCTTAATTATGCAAAACTCAAATCCAAGATTTGGAACTCAAATATTTCTAATCTGATACCTATTCCCAATTTAGGAAGGACTACCCGCCAGTCCATTCTGAAGATCAGCCCTGGATTTCTTTGGAGGGAATGATGCTAAAGCTGAAACTCCAGTACTTTGGCCACCTCATGCGAAGAGTTGACTCATTGGAAAAGACTCTGATGCTGGGAGGGACTGGGGGCAGGAGGAGAAGGGGACGACAGAGGATGAGATGGCTGGATGGCATCACCGACTCGATGGACGTGAGTTTGGGTGAACTCTGGGAGCTGGTGATGGACAGTGAGGCCTGGCATGCTGTGATTCATGGGGTCACAAAGAGTCGGACACGACTGAGCGACTGAACTAAACTGAACTGAACCCACCCCCCACCCTCCCCAACACATACACACACAGGGAAGCCTGGCGTGCTGCAGTCCAGGGGGTCACAAAGAGTCAGACATGACATGGTGACTAAACAATATGCCCCATTTCAACAGGAAGTAGCTAGACTGGTTATTGCTTATTTCCTGAAAGATTTAGGGAAAGATAAAACCTAAGTGGGGATTAAAACCAAGTCCCCCTAAAACTGAGTTCATGATTAATGTCTCTGCCCAAAATGATTATTCCTTTCCTTATATAACTTCTGTTCTCCTCAAGATTGAGGAGTATCAAAGAAAAGGGGAGAGTGAAACCGAGCAGGACCCTGTTGTCTCCTGGGCACGCGAGCTTTCCCGGGTCTCCAATTTCTTGCGTGTAGGCAAAAGACTCTAGCCTCCCTGATCTTCCCTGAGTTCCAAAGGGCAGATTCAAACAGTTGCCCATCAGAGAAGGGAGAGGATACAGAGACAAGAGAGGAGCCTTGAGGCAAGACAATACAGGCTTGGGGGCAGGGTCTTGGTTCTACCTCAAGGAATAAACATAACAATATCCTGGCATCTTTACAGAACTAAAAGCCTCCTGACAAATGGAAAATGTCAGAATTCTTCATTCCAGAGAAGACCACCTAAGGCCAGATTAAAGAAACCAAAGATGCTCACCACGTGATTAGCCTCACACATACCACAATCTTATCAGTGATCCTGCCCTTGAACCATTGCTATAAAACACTACACCAGATCCTCCCAGGCTGGGACACAGTTTCCAGGAGCATGAGCCTGTTGTGTCCCTTGGTCTGGAATAAATATAGCAATACAATTAGCAATGAATGAGTGAAGTCGCTCAGTCATCTCCAACTCTTTGCGACCCCATGGACTGTAGCCTAACCAGGTTCCTCTGTCCTTGGGATTTTCCAGGCAAGAATACTGGAGTGGGTTGCCATTTCCTTCTCCAAGAGATCTTCCTGAGCCAGGGATTGAAACCAGGTCTCCTGCATTGTAGGCAGATGCTTTACTAGCAATAAATAATCAAAATAGCAATAACACTATTCTTTGCTACTTCACCCTGCACTCTGTCTCTGAGACTTGATTCAGCCCTGGGTGCACAGAGGCCAAGTTTTTTGGCCTCATTATCAATGGAGAAAGCACTTCTTACAAATGCATGACAAACTTTACTTAAACAATTCGTGTTTACTACACCTACCTTGGTCACATTCTTTTAACTACATCCCTTGCTCAGTGGCCCCAAACTCCTTTACCTCCACGTAGCTTGAGATAAGCCCAAATTCTAATTACTCTTCTGAGTTACTTGTTAGGCGCACCCATGTGTACATTCATAATGCAAATATCAATAAACTTCTGTTTTTCTCTTATCCTGTCTCTGGCCAGTCTAATTTACCAGGTCCTACACTAGAGGATCGAAGATGTGTAGAGGAAAATTTTTCCTTCCCCACAATGCCACGATTTGTAGTAATGTATAAGTAACATGTGACATGGGTTCATGGGTTGGCAAAAGCGCATTTACTGTAGGAATCAGGACAATTAGAGAGGAAACTGTCCGAGAAGTCCATGTTGAAAGCAGGGCAGAGCTTGAACATGTGTAAAAGTGGCAGAGAAGATCAACTGAATGTAGTAATACAATCAAAGACACAGTGAGGGGGGACACATGACTGGGGGATACAAGATGTGAAAAATTAGTGCTAGAGACAGAGTATGGATATACTTGACTGGCAAACTAAGGAGACTTGACTTTGGCTAGAAAAAAATATTTTAAGCCGAGCTGTGGTCTACATATAGAAATGATGGGATCAGGAGCATATTTAAATATTCTGGAAAAGAAGTAAATGAGACTGTGAGTAGCAGCAATGGAAAAGGACAGAAGGAAGATGGGCTGGATACGAGAGGCACACTAATGATTGATGGTGCTGGATATGAGGAGAGTGGAGCCAAAGAAGCTGCCAGTTCCTGGTGGAAAGATCGGTTGGTATCACAGCTGATTTACCCCAATGACACAGCTGCTGCTTCTGCCTCAAGGAACCAAGCTTGTGTGTGTGTGTCATAACATTTTGCCTAAAAAATTTCTGAAGTTTCTTTCAGAGTTAGAATATAAGTCACACAAAGCAAGAATTTCCTTTGAAGCATCTATCCTTAAGAATCATTTATACTTTCTTTTATCAACTAGGGGAAAAATAGCTCTTGATACTCAACTGTTACAAGTGGATTTCATATACTTCTCATTTTATCCTGATTATAGCACCATGAAAAAGGCTTTTGGGGCATCTTTATTGGTGGCAAACAATGTACTTTTAGTTGTCATCAAAGTTTTCTGTAAAATTGGAAATAACAAAAAGCCACCTACAAGCAGCTGCAGCAGACCCATGAGTGTGAATCCCCAGGAGCGTACCTGGGACATCTTAGTTTTAAAGAACATGAGGCAAGAACCACCAGTGTGCTGTGTCAGAGACCAGGTTCTGCAGTCAGCTCGGGAAAGAAGTACCTTTTCAGGCAATTAGCAGCTGCATGATCTTGAGCAAATTACCTAGCTTCTATGGACTTTAGTTTCCCTCATCTCTATGATGGGGTGATAGTGATCAGTCTCATTAAATGAAAAAAAAAATTGCTAGTATCAGAAACAGCTAATATGCCACACTTCTTTGCTAATTATCAAACATTCACTAAGAGTTTTACATTCAATATCTCTCTCAGTTATTCTCAAAATAGTCCTGGGATAAGTCCTAGCAGTATTTCCATTCTACAGATGAGAAAATTGAGGCCTTTGAAACATTTATTTGCCTAGATTACAATGTTAGTATAGTGTTAATGAGGATTTAAATCTGTGTGGACTTATATTGGTGCTTTTAAAGTATTCTATACTATCATTGCACATGTAAATTATTTAACAGAGCATCCAGAATGCAATAAGTCCCAGATATGTAATATTAGAGATCTCTTTATAGTCTCAGATCAAATTACGACTTAAATTGTATAAGTACTCTGCAAACTAGTTAAAGAGAAGCAACATTTAATTAAAAATGTCAATTTTTTTTACAATAGCTAGGACATGAAAGCAACCTAGATGTCCACCGACAAGATAAATGATACAGAAGTTGTGGTACATATATACAATGTAATATTACCCAGCTATATTAAAAATATATATATATTTGAGTCAGTTCTAATGAGGTAGCTCAGCCTATTATATAGAGTAAAGTAAGTCAGAGAAAGATTAAATACCATACATTGAAGCATGCGTATGGAATCTAGAAAGCTGGTACTGAAGAACCTATTTGCAGGGCAGCAGTGACGATGCAGACACAGAGATCAGATTGTGGACAGTGTGGGAAGGAGAGGGAGGGACAAACTGAGAGAATGGCATGAAACACATACATTACCATACATAAAACAGATCGCAAGTGGGAATTTGCTATGTGGCACAGAGAGCTCAACCCAGCGCTGTGTGATAACCTAGAGGGGTAAGATGGGGTGGGAGATGAGAGGGGGGGTTCAGGAGAGAGAGGACATATGTATATCCATGGCTGATTCATGTTGAGGTATGGCAGAGGCCAACACACTATTGTAAAGCAATTATCCTCCAAAAAAAACACCACAATTAAAAAAAAATATCAGTCAAGGTAGAATCAGATGAAAGCAACTGATCATGACCTTGTCATATAGCAAAGGGGGTTGCATAACTCAATGAAGCTACGAGCATGCCATGCAGGGCCACCAAAGACTGATGGGACACAGTGAAGAGTTCTGACAAAACATGGTCCACTGGAGGAAGGAATAGTAAACCATCCCAGTATTCTTGTCTGGAGAACCACGTGGACAGTATGGAAAGGCAAAAAGATATGACACCAGAAGGTGAGTTCCCCAGGTTGGAAGGTGTCCAATATGCTACTGGCGAAGAGCAGAGGGCAATTACTAATACCTCCAGTAAGAATCAAGCAGCTAGGCCAAAGCAGAAATGACACTCAGTTGTGGATTTTGTGAAAGTAAAGTCAGATGCTGTGAAGAACAATACTGCATAGGAACCTGGAATGTTAGGTCCATGAAACAAGGCAAACTGGATGTGGTCAAGCAGGGGATGGCAAGACTGGACATCAACATTTTAGCAATAAATGAACAAAAATGGATGAGAATGGGTAAATTTAATTCAGATGACATTATATCTGCTATTGTGGGTAAGAATCCCCTAGAAAAAAGGGAGTATCCCTCATAATCAACAAGATTCCAAAATGTAGTGCCTGGGTGCAGTCTCAAAAACAAGAGAATAATCTCGGTTCATTTCCAAGGCAAACTATTTAACATCACAGTAATCCAAGTCTATGCCCCAACCACTGAAACCGAAGAAACTGAAGCTGACCAGTTCTTTGAAGACCAACACCACCTTCTAGAACTAACAGCAAAAAAAGGAAAAGAAAAGAAAAAGATGTCCTTTTCATCATAGGGGATTGGAATGCAAAAGTAGGAAGTCAGGAGATACATGGAATAAACACATGGCCAAACACAGAAGTTTGGCCACAGAGTACAAAATGAAGCAGGACAAAGGCTAACAGAGTGTTTTCAAGAGAACACACTGGTCATAGCAAACACATGTTTCAACAATCCAAGAGATGACTCTACACATGCCCATCACCACATGGTCAATACTGAAATCAGATTGATTATGTTCTTTGCAACCAAAGATTGAGAAGCTCTATACAGTCAGTAAAAACAAGACCTGGAGCTGACTGTGACTCAGATCATGAGCTCCTTACTGCACAATTCAGGCTTAAATGGAAGAAAGTAGGGAAAACCACTAGGCCATTCAGGTATTACCTAACTCAGATCATGTAGGATTATACAATTGAGATGGAAAATAGATTCAAAGGATTATATCTGATAGAATGCTTTAAGAACTATGGACAAGGTTCATGACTCTGTACAGGAGGTGGTGACCAAAACCATACCCAAGAAAAAGAAATGCAAGAAGGCAAAGTGGTTGTCTGAGGAGGATTTATAAATAGCTGAGGAAAGAAGGGAAGTGAAAAGCAAAGGAGAAAGGGAAAGATACACCCAACCGAAGGCAGAGCTCCAGAAAACAGCAAGGAGAGATAAGAAGACCTTCTTAAATAAACAATGCAAAGAAGCAGAGGAAAACAATAAAATGGGAAAGACTAGAGATCTCTTCAAGAAAATTGGAGATTTCAGGGGAACAATTTCATGCAAGGATGGGCATGATAAAGGACAGAAATTAGAACCTAAGAGAACCAAAAGAGATTAAGAAGAGGTGGCAAAAATATACAGAAAAACTACAAAAAATGTCTTCATAACCCAGATAACCATGATGGCATGGTCACTCACCTAGAGCCAGACATCCTGGACTATAAAGCCAAGTGGGCTTCAGGAAGCATTACTATGAACAAAGCTAGTGGAGGTGAGGGAATTCTAGCTGAGCTATTTCAAATTCTAAAAGATGAGGCTGTTAAAGTGCTGCACTCAAATGTTAGCAAATTTGGAAAACTCATCAGTGGCCACAGGACTAGAAAAGGTCAGTTTTCATTTGAATCCCAAAGAAGGGCAATTCCAAAGAATGTTCAAACTACCATACGATTGCCATCTCACATGCTAGCCAGGTAATGCTCAAAATCCTTCAAGCTAGGCTTCAGCAGTGTGTGAACCCAGAACTTCCAGATATATAAGCTGGGTTTCAAAGAGGCAGAAGAATCAGAGATCAAATAGCCAACATCTGTTGGATCATGGAAAAAGCAAGGGAGGTCCAGAAAAATATCTACTTTTGCTTCATTGACTATGCTAAAACCTTTGTGTAGTTCAGAACAAACTATATCTTAAAGATACGGGAGTACGAGACCACACTACCTGTCTCCTAAGAAACCTACATGCAGGTCAAGAAACAACAGTTAGAACTGGACGTGGAACAATGGACTGGTTCAAAATTGGGAAAGGAGTATGGCAAGGCTGTATATTGCCACCCTGCTTATATATGCAAAGTACCTCATGAGAAAAGCTGGTCTGGATGAAGCAAAAGCTGGAATCAAGATCGCCAGGAGAAATATCAACAGCTTCAGGTGTACAGATGATATCACTGTAATGGAAGCGAGTGAAGAAAAATTAAAGAGCCTCTTGATGAGGGTGAAAGAGGAGAGTGAAAAAACTGCCTTGAAACTCAACATTCAACAAACTAAGATCATGGTATTTGGTCCCAACACTTCATGGCAATGAAAAGGAGAATAAGTGGAAATTGTAACATTTTAATTTTCTTGGCTCCAGAATCACTGCAGATGCTGACTGCCCCCATGAAATTAAAAGATGCTTTCTCCTTGGAAGAAAAGCTATGAGAATCTTAGCTTATTAAAAAGTAGAGGCATCGCTTTGCTGACAAAGGTCTATATAGTCAAAGCTATGGTTTTTCCTGTAGTCATGTATGGATATGAGAGTTGGACCATAAAGAAGGCTGAATGCTGAAGAATTGATGCTTTCGAAATATGTTGTGGGAGCAGACTCTTGAGAGTCCCTTGGATAGAAAGAAGATCAAACCAGTCAATCCTAAAGGAAATCACTTCCGAATATTCATTGGAAGGACTGTTGCTGAAGCTGAAACTCCAATACTTTGGCCACATGATGAGAAGAACTGACTCATTGGAAAGGACCCTGATGCTGGGAAAAATTGAGGGGGAGGAGGAGGGGGCAGCAGAAGATGAGATGGTTAGATAGTGTCACTGACTCAATGGACATGATTTTGAGCAAACTCAGGGAGATAGTGGAGGATAAAGGAACCTGGCGTGCTGCAGTCCATGGAGTGAGACCTGACTTAGCAACTGAACAACAACTGCAAGTAATATAATATTAAGGTGAAAAATGATTTTAGAGTGGGTTGTAGAGTTAAAAGAGAAAAGTGATAAGGAGACCTGGAAAGAGAATAAATGGAGGGAGGGAAGAACCAGGAAAAGATTATCATCATGCTAGCTTTTTTGCCATCCTTCCCCAATGAATTGGGAAAGCAAATCTGTAGGCATTGAGTCTATACCACAGACAGCATATGACTGTAATATCCTTTGTCTGTAGGCCCACCATCTTATTGTGCACTGATTGAGGGAATAGTGTGAATTACATGCAAGATTTGGTGGCCACAAGTACCCTAGGAAGAGGCTAGGGTAGAAGCCCTGGGAAGAAATTGTAGAGATTCTTGCTTAAAATGGCTAAACTAGGGCAAGGTTCTATGAATCAGGGAGTGGCTAGCAGCAAGCAGTGGACTGGGGCTGCCAGCAAGCTGAAGAGAAGCCTTAGCTTGTGGAAGGGAGAGACTTCATGTTTGCTCCTGGGAAAAGTTGAAATCACTGGTGGGAAGTTCTTCTGAGGACTTGAACTTCCTATCAGTAAGTTACCCAAGGTTTTGCATGTGTTTGAACCCTAGAAGTGGAGATGTACAGACCCTGCTTATTGTCTCAGTGGGATTACTGATCACAGGAGTGCCAGTAACCAGGTACTTAATGTCATTGTGGTTCTATCAGTGCCTTATTCCCAGATTCCTAATCTATTCAAACACCTGCCTGGGGCCACATTCTGAATTAAAGGGGTCCTCTGAGTTGTATCCATATCACCTGGATAGCTTGGTGACATCTTCTGAAGTGTCTGGAGTTCACAAACTCCCCAGGGAACATCATACTTCTGAGCCAAATTCAAGACAGTTGTACTTTTTCTGCTTGCCTCTGATGGACCAAGGTAAACTTTCCTACCGAAAAATAGCAATAGCTGAAACCTGAACTTAAGAAAAATGGCACTGGGCAGAGATGAAACGATATAAAACGTGGTTAATCATTCCTAAGAGCATACACGAATCCACACTTAAAGAGTTTAAAATAATTAGGCATACACTGTGTTATTTCAACATGGTTTTTAACAATGAAAATTAAATTAACTAGAAATTTGTAGATCTGTCTATACACAAACAGATTTGATTTGCATAGTACAACAGTTGTGCTTTTGTTTCACTGAACTGGCAAATAGCTTGATTGATTTAACTGAATGAGCCAGTTACATTCGTGCTGAGTTGGCTGTAGAAAGCATGCATGTAGACAGTAAGCCATGCTGGTACAAATAAACAGAGAATACCGAGTTCACCTTAGATGGGTTTTAGTCAATATTGTCTACATCTTGAGCTCAAAGAGGAGCACAGAATCTCTCATGCTGAATTTCAATTAAAAGTGCAACCTATTTTCCGTGGTTTGTATGAACAATCTAACATGGTTAACTTTACACAATTATAAGGTTATATTTTATAATTTTGAGTTTCTTCTCCCACCTCTTTGTATTCTAATCACAAGTGTCTTTACTTTCTTTCAATGCTACTTCAAATAATCAATTTGAGCTGTAGAAAATACTGGAGAGTTTCACCTCAAAAGAAAAATTTTGGCAAGTTTTGAGTGAAAACAGAGCATTATAATAGAATCCACTGTGCATACCTCTACCGCTGAGAGCAGACCTCATGTTTTTATAGTCACCCAGTGCTAATGCAGCAGGAGGGCTCTGTCCTAGATTCTTCGTGGCTCCAGACTACTTTATTTCCTTTCTTCTCACTGTAGGAGAATGTTTCCCTTTTCCCCGTGTCTCAGGGCCTATGAGACATCATTAGCCCTTCTGGCTCTATATCTTGCTATTTATCTTTTTTGCTTTCTTCTGTCTCCATTTTCATATTTTACTATATTTTGCTTCTCTGTGAAAAAGGCTAGTTGTTGTTCAGTCACCCAGTCATGTCTGACTCTTTGCGACCCCATGGAGTGCAGCAAGCCAGGCCTCCCTGTCCCTCATCATCTCCCGAAGTTTGCCATGGCATCAGTGATGCCATGGACATGAACAAGATTAGACTCATTGTTCAATTCAAAGCTGAGGCAATAATAGTTCATTACCACTTTTGAATACCTGTTGCATGCCAGGTGCTATACGTGCCTTGCAAACCTTATTTCTAATTAAATAGTTTAATATTCCTATTTCACAGTTGTGGAAACTAAAGCTTAGAGACTAAGGGAAGTCTTGGTCATACAGCTGGTAAATAACACAATTAATGGAAGACCTCAGGACTGTTGCCTTCCAAAGGCTGTACTCCCTCTTTCCTTTCTGATCATCTGAGTCTATTCACCTGGTCGAGTTTAGAATGGATTACCTTCCCAGGCATGATACACTAAACTTTCATTGACGATCATGGGACTTTTATCTTTATCTGAGGATTAAGTTTATTCTTTAGTTTTGCAACATTCCTTTTGCCCGTCTGTCTAGAAACTATGGCTCTAACTGAAAACCCACTAGACTGTGCACTCCTGTCTGACTTCAAAGGCTCTGCTCTTTGCATCTTGTTATACTTCCTATCAAGCATGATTAATCAGTTATTACCCATCCACCAAGTTCTGGAAGCTACAACAAAATTTAAATTTCAATGGCTGAGTTTCTTGGAAATGCTTTCAAACATATAATTGGAATTTTCTTATTTAACTACACCTCAGCTACACTTTTCTAAACTTTTCTTTCTGGAACAGTGCCAGTCACAATATAGTTATAAGAAACAAAAATAGAGCTATTTGAATCAGAAAAGGATTCAAAACAAGGAAGGAGTAGCCTCTTGGCAGGTCATCCAGGAATGACTTTCAGAGTAATAATGAGGAACTTGCCATTCAGGGGAGCTGCTCCTTCTGCCCTAATCAAGGGGGAAGAATCACAAGGCCACCAAAGCATCTTTACAGCTGCTGCTGGGCATCTCTATGGCAACTGGGCACTAGAGTACCAACTTAGACCCAATGTCTCTGGCTGTGGCTTTCCACAGAAAACAGCACTGAAGCAAATCACTGGCCTCTGCCCCTCTTCCATCTTCTGAATCTTGCATGAGTGAATCTCATTTGTGAACCCTGTCTGGTATCTAGAACCCTTGCTGCAAGGGAGTTTGAAAAGCAACTTTTAGTTTTTCAATCTCTGCCACACAGAAACCTTTTAGAAAGCAGGTGGAATAGAGCACCAATAAACTAATTATTCTTTGACAGAGGGGTTTTTGGTAAACATTGATTTTCTTTGTTTTGTATTGAATGAGATGGAACATTTTTAGAAAACAGCTATAATACTGCAAACAACAACAAGAAAGCATGCTGTGTGTGTTATCTCACTTATTTGGATGATTGGTGTCTTGCCTTACTGAATGTGTATTTATACTTCATTAATGATAATATTTGACAAAAGGTTTAGCTTTCTCAAATGCATGCGTGATCTTGTAAGTGGAGGGAATCTTTCTTAAAGACTGACTCCAGGTAGAGGGACTCAAAATGTAGAATGTAAGTGCTATAGTCTTTATGGTACATAAAGACTGGAAGAGAATGGAAGGATATCTTCTTGGCAAAAGCTTGATCTCTTATATTTCATATTAAGCTTAAAAAGATCAGTATTACAGGGAACATTTAACCAATTCAAAGCAAGCTAACCAATTATAGAGAAGTCAATTAATACTAGATCACCAAGAAACAACAAAAATCTAAGGTTCTTTATATAAAAGAGAAAATCTTTCTAGAGATTTCAGATATAGCAGTGATGTTAATGATCAAATTCATATTGATGTCAGAATGAAAAATTAACATATAAATTTTCATGTTCTTAATGAAGCTTTAAACTAAGTGTTCTTTGACCAACTTATTGCTGAAAATAGCTATTTTAGGAATAACAAGACACATTTATCCCATAAGAGTATTTTTTCTTTGAATTATTTTAAATTGGGATGTAAACTAATCATCTGAAACAACTTTATCAAAAAAGATGTTTATGTATAAAATACGGTGAAAGAAACATATCATTAATAATCTTTGATGAAAAGTTAGCTTTTGGGAGGAGACAAGATGGCAGAGGAGTAGGACGGGGAGAACACTTTCTCCCCCACAAATTCATCAAAAGAGCATTTAAACGTCGAGTAAATTCCACAAAACAACTTCTGAATGCCGGCAGAGGACATCAGGCACCCAGAAAAGCAACCCAACTCTTCGAAAGGAGAGAGAAGAAATACAGCTCCACCCACCAGAACACCGACACAAGCTTCCCTAACCAGGAAACCTTGACAAGCCACCTGTACAAACCCACACACAGTGAGGAAACGCCACAATAAAGAGAACTCCACAAACTGCCAGAATACAGAAAGGACACCCCAAACTCAGCAATTTAAACAAGATGAAGAGACAGAGGAATACTCAGCAGATAAAGGAACAGGATAAATGCCCATCAAACCAAACAAAAGAGGAAGAGATAGGGAATCTACCTGATAAAGAATTTCGAATAATGATAGTGAAATTGATCCAAAATCTTGAAACTAAAATGGAATCACAGATAAATAGCCTGGAGACAAGGATTGAGAAGATGCAAGAAAGGTTTAACAAGGACCTAGAAGAAATAAAAAAGAGTCAATATATAATGAATAATGCAATAAGTGAAATTAAAAACACTCTGGAGGCAACAAATAGTAGAATAACAGAGGCAGAAGACAGGATTAGTGAATTAGAAGATAGAATGGTAGAAATAAATGAATCAGAGAGGATAAAAGAAAAACGAATTAAAAGAAATGAGGACAATCTCAGAGACCTCCAGGACAATATTAAAGGGGTTCCAGAAGAAGAAGACAAAAAGAAAGACCATGAGAAAATACTTGAGGAGATAATAGTGGAAAACTTCCCTAAAATGGGGAAGGAAATAATCACCCAAGTACAAGAAACCCAGAGAGTCCCAAACAGGATAAACCCAAGGAGAAACACCCCAAGACACATATTAATCAAATTAACAAAGATCAAACACAAAGAACAAATATTAAAAGCAGCAAGGGAAAAACAACAAATAACACACAAGGGAATTCCCATAAGGATAACAGCTGATCTTTCAATAGAAACTCTTCAAGCCAGGAGGGAATGGCAAGACATACTTAAAATGATGAAAGAAAATAACCTACAGCCCAGATTATTGTACCCAGCAAGGATCTCATTCAAGTATGAAGGAGAAATCAAAAGCTTTTCAGACAAGCAAAAGCTGAGAGAATTCTGCACCACCAAACCAGCTCTCCAACAAATACTAAAGGATATTCTCTAGACAGGAAACACAAAAACGGTGTATAAACTCGAACCCAAAACAATAAAGTAAATGGCAACGGGATCATACTTATCAGTAATTACCTTAAACGTAAATGGGTTGAATGCCCCAACCAAAAGACAAAGACTGGCTGAATGGATACAAAAACAAGACCCCTACATATGTTGTCTACAAGAGACCCACCTCAAAACAGGGGACACATACAGACTGAAAGTGAAGGGCTGGAAAAAGATTTTCCATGCAAATAGGGACCAAAAGAAAGCAGGAGTAGCAATACTCATATCAGATAAAATAGACTTTAAAACAAAGGCTGTGAAAAGAGACAAAGAAGGTCACTACATAATGATCAAAGGATCAATCCAAGAAGAAGATATAACAATTATAAATATATATGCACCCAACACAGGAGCACCACAGTACGTAAGACAAATGCTAACAAGTATGAAAGGAGAAATTAACAATAACACAATAATAGTGGGAGACTTTAATACCCCACTCACACCTATGGATAGATCAACTAAACAGAAAATTAACAAGGAAACACAAACTTTAAACGATACAATAGACCAGTTAGACCTAATTGATATCTATAGGACATTTCATCCCAAAACAATGAATTTCACCTTTTTCTCAAGCGCACATGGAACCTTCTCCAGGATAGATCACATCCTGGGCCATAAAGCTAGCCTTGGTAAATTCAAAAAAATAGAAATCATTCCAAGCATTTTTTCTGACCACAATGCAGTAAGATTAGATCTCAATTACAGGAGAAAAACTATTAAAAATTCCAACATATGGAGGCTGAACAACACACTGCTGAATAACCAACAAATCACAGAAGAAATCAAAAAAGGAATCAAAATTTGCATAGAAACGAATGAAAATGAAAACACAACAACCCAAAACCTGTGGGACATGGTAAAAGCAGTCCTAAGGGGAAAGTTCATAGCAATACAGGCACACCTCAAGAAACAAGAAAAAAGTCAAATAAATAACCTAACTCTACACCTAAAGCAACTAGAAAAGGAAGAAATGAAGAACCCCAGGGTTAGTAGAAGGAAAGAAATCTTAAAAATTAGAGCAGAAATAAATGCAAAAGAAACAAAAGAGACCATAGCAAAAATCAACAAAACCAAAAGCTGGTTCTTTGAAAGGATAAATAAAATTGACAAACCATTAGCCAGACTCATCAAGAAACAAAGGGAGAAATATCAAATCAACAAAATTAGAAACGAAAATGGAGAGATCACAACAGACAACACAGAAATACAAAGGATCATAAGAGACTACTATCAACAATTATATGCCAATAAAATGGACAACGTGGAAGAAATGGACAAGTTCTTAGAAAAGTACAACTTTCCAAAACTGGACCAGGAAGAAATAGAAAATCTTAACAGACCCATCACAAGCATGGAAATTGAAACTGTAATCAAAAATCTTTCAGCAAACAAAAGCCCCGGTCCAGACGGCTTCACAGCTGAATTCTACCAAAAATTTAGAGAAGAGCTAACACCTATCCTGCTCAAACTCTTCCAGAAAATTGCAGAGGAAGGTAAACTTCCAAACTCATTCTATGAGGCCACCATCACCCTAATACCAAAACCTGACAAAGATGCCACAAAAAAAGAAAACTACAGGCCAATATCACTGATGAACATAGATGCAAAAATCCTTAACAAAATTCTAGCAATCAGAATCCAACAACACATTAAAAAGATCATACACCATGATCAAGTGGGCTTTATCCCAGGGATGCAAGGATTCTTCAATATCCGCAAATCAATCAATGTAATACACCACATTAACAAATTGAAAAATAAATACCATATGATTATCTCAATAGATGCAGAGAAAGCCTTTGACAAAATTCAGCATCCATTTATGATAAAAACTCTCCAGAAAGCAGGAATAGAAGGAACATACCTCAACATAATAAAATCTATATATGACAAACCCACAGCAAACATTATCCTCAATGGTGAAAAATTGAAAGCATTTCCTCTAAAGTCAGGAACAAGACAAGGGTGCCCACTTTAACCATTACTATTCAACATAGTTTTGGAAGTTTTGGCCACAGCAATCAGAGCAGAAAAAGAAATAAAAGGAATCCAAATTGGAAAAGAAGAAGTAAAACTCTCACTATTTGCAGATGACATGATCCTCTACATAGAAAACCCTAAAGACTCCACCAGAAAATTACTAGAAATAATCAATGACTATAGTAAAGTTGCAGGATATAAAATCAACACACAGAAATCCCTTGCATTCCTATACACTAATAATGAGAAAACAGAAAGAGAAATTAAGGAAACAATTCCATTCACCATTGCAATGGAAAGAATAAAATACTTAGGAATTTATCTACCTAAAGAAACTAAAGACCTATATATAGAAAACTATAAAACACTGGTGAAAGAAATCAAAGAGGACACTAATAGATGGAGAAATATACCATGTTCATGGATTGGAAGAATCAATATAGTGAAAATGAGTATACTACCCAAAGCAATTTATAGATTCAACGCAATCCCTATCAAGCTACCAACAGTATTCTTCACAGAGCTAGAACAAATAATTTCACAATTTGTATGGAAATACAAAAAACCTCGAATAGCCAAAGCAATCTTGAGAAAGAAGAATGGAACTGGAGGAATCAACCTACCTGACTTCAGGCTCTACTACAAAGCCACAGTTATCAAGACAGTATGGTACTGGCACAAAGACAGAAATATAGATCAATGGAATAAAATAGAAAGCCCAGAGATAAATCCACGCACATATGGACACCTTATCTTTGACAAAGGAGGCAAGAATATACAATGGATTAAAGACAATCTCTTTAACAAGTGGTGCTGGGAAATCTGGTCAACCACTAGTAAAAGAATGAAACTGGACCACTTTCTAACACCATACACAAAAATAAACTCAAAATGGATTAAAGATCTAAACGTAAGACCAGAAACTATAAAACTCCTAGAGGAGAACATAGGCAAAACACTCTCTGACATACATCACAGCAGGATCCTCTATGACCCACCTCCCAGAATATCAGAAATAAAAGCAAAAATAAACAAATGGGACCTAATTAACCTTAAAAGCTTCTGCACATCAAAGGAAACTATCAGCAAGGTGAAAAGACAGCCTTCAGAATGGGAGAAAATAATAGCAAATGAAGCAACTGACAAACAACTAATCTCAAAAATATACAAGCAACTCCTCCAGCTCAACTCCAGAAAAATAAATGACCCAATCAAAAAATGGGCCAAAGAACTAAATAGACATTTCTCCAAAGAAGACATACAGATGGCTAACAAACACATGAAAAGATGCTCAACATCACTCATTATCAGAGAAATGCAAATCAAGACCACTATGAGGTACCATTTCACACCAGTCAGAATAGCTGCGATCCAAAAGTCTACAAATAATAAATGTTGGAGAGGGTGTGGAGGAAAGGGAACCCTCTTACACTGTTGGTGGGAATGCAAACTAGTACAGCCACTATGGAGAACAGTGTGGAGATTCCTTAAAAAACTGGAATTAGAACTGCCTTATGATCCAGCAATCCCACTGCTGGGCATACACACTGAGGAAACCAGAAGGGAAAGAGACACGTGTACCCCAATGTTCATCGCAGCACTGTTTATAATAGCCAGGACATGGAAGCAACCTAGATGTCCATCAGCAGATGAATGGATAAGAAAGCTGTGGTACATATACACAATGGAGTATTACTCAGCCATTAAAAAGAATACATTTGAATCAGTTCTAATGAGGTGGATGAAACTGGAGCCTATTATACAGAGTGAAGTAAGCCAGAAGGAAAAACATAAATACAGTATACTAACGCATATATATGGAATTTAGAAAGAGGGTAACAATAACCCGGTGTACGAGACAGCAAAAGAGACACTGATGCATAGAACAGTCTTATGGACTCTGTGGGAGAGGGAGAGGGTGGGAAGATTTGGGAGAATGGCAATGAAACATGTAAAATATCATGTAGGAAACGAGTTGCCAGTCCAGGTTCGATGCACGATGCTGGATGCTTGGGGCTGGTGCACTAGGACGGCCCAGAGGGATGGTATGGGGAGGGAGGAGGGAGGAGGGTTCGGGATGGGGAACACATGTATACCTGTGGTGGATTCATTTTGATATTTGGCAAAACTAATACAAATATGTAAAGTTTAAAAATAAAAAAAAAAAAAAAAAGAAAAGTTAGCTTTTAAGAAGTAAAGTTGAAATGTAATACTAACTTTTAAAATCTGGATAATGTAAAATTCTATTTTGGTTACTTTAAATCAACTTTTCTTCCTTCTTTACTGTTTCTGACTGGGGGATGGGATAGGTTCCTAAGGTTAACTATTCTGCTCTATTTTTCAAAAATCCTTTCAAATACATTTTCATTTTTTTAGTTATCCTTAAATAACTAAAAATGTTTCAATTTTATTTTCTACTAGGCTAGTCAGTTCAATAATTTGAGTCTTGAGAGTTCTGGTTCAAGACAGCAACACAGAAGGACCCTGAACTCACCTCCTTCCATGAAATCTATAGTTACATTTGAAATCTATAACACACCAAATCTGTAGTTATATTTGGAAATTTTTTCTCTGGGAAAAAAACCTCATTTATCATTGCATCAAAAAGAATAAAATGCCTAGGGATAAACCTACCTAAGGAGGCAAAAGATCTGTACTCCAAAAACCATAGATGCTGATGACACAGACAGATGGAGAGATATACCATGTTCTTGGATTGAAAGAATCAATATTGTCAAAATGAATATAGAACCCAAGGCAATCTACAGATTCAATGCAATCCCTAGCAAATCACCAATGGCATTTTTCACAGAACTAGAACTAAAAATTTTAAAGTATTTATGGAGACACAGATCAGATCAGATCAGATCAGTCGCTCAGTCATGTCTGACTCTTTGCGACCCCAGGAATCACAGCACGCCAGGCCTCCCTGTCCATCACAAACTCCCGGAGTTCACCCAGACTCACGTCCATCAAGTCAGTGATGCCATCCAGCCATCTCATCCTCTGTCGTCCCCTTCTCCTCCTGCCCCAGTCCTTCCCAGCATCACAGTCTTTTCCAATGAGTCAACTCTTCGCATGAGGTGGCCAAAGTACTGGAGTTTCAGCTTAGGCATCATTCCTTCCAAAGAAATTCCAGGGCTGATCTCCTTCAGAATGGACTGGCTGGATCTCCTTGCAGTCAAAGGGACTCTCAAGAGTCTTCTCCAACACCACAGTTCAAAAGCATCAATTCTTTGGCGCTCAGCCTTCTTCACAGTCCAACTCTCACATCCATACATGACCACAGGAAAAACCATAGCCTTGACTAGACGAACCTTTGTTGGCAAAGTAATGTCTCTGCTTTTGAATATGCTATCTCGGTTGGTCATAACTTTCCTTCCAAGGAGTAAGTGTCTTTTAATTTCATGGCTGCAGTCACCATCTGCAGTGATTTTGGAGCCTAAAAAAATAAAGTCTGACACTGTTTCCACTGTTTCCCCATCTATTTCCCATGAAGTGGTGGGACCAGATGCCATGATCTTCGTTTTCTGAATGTTGAGCTTTAAGCCAACTTTTTCACTCTCCACTTTCACTTTCATCAAGAGGCTTTTGAGTTCCTCTTCACTTTCTGCCATAAGGGTGGTGTCATCTGCATATCTGAAGTTATTGATATTTCTCCTGGCAATCTTGATTCCAGTTTGTGTTTCTTCCAGTCCAGCGTTTCTCATGATGTACTCTGCATAGAAGTTAAATAAACAGGGTGACAATATACAGCCTTGACGTACTCCTTTTCCTATTTGGAACCAGTCTGTTGTTCCATATCCAGTTCTAACTGTTGCTTCCTGACCTGCATACAAATTTCTCAAGAGGCAGATCAGGTGGTCTGGTATTCCCATCTCTTTCAGAATTTTCCACAGTTTATTGGGATCCACACAGTCAAAGGCTTTGGCATAGTCAATAAAGCAGAAATAGATGTTTTTCTGGAACTCTCTTGCTTTTTCTATGATCCAGTTGATGTTGGCAATTTGATCTCTGGTTCCTCTGCCTTTTCTAAAACCAGCTTGAACAGCAGGAAGTTCACGGTTCACATATTGCTGAAGCCTGGCTTGGAGAATTTTGAGCATTACTTTATTAGCATGTGACATGAGTGCAATTGTGTGGTAGTTTGAGCATTCTTTGGCATTGCCTTTCTTTGGGATTGGAATGAAAACTGACCTTTTCCAGTCCTGTGGCCACTGCTGATTTTTCCAAATTTGCTGGCATATTGAGTGCAGCACTTTCACAGCATCATCTTTCAGGATTTGAAATAGCTCAACTGGAATTCCATCACCTCCACTAGCTTTGTTTGTAGTGATGCTTTCTAAGGCCCACTTGACTTTACATTCCAGGATGTCTGGCTCTAGGTCAGTGATCACACCATCGTGATTATCTGGGTCGTGAAGATCTTTTTTGTACAGTTTTTCTGTGTATTCTTGCCATCTCTTCTCAATATCTTCTGCTTCTGTTAGGTCCATACCATTTCTGTCCTTTATCAAACCTATCTTTGCATGAAATGTTCCTTTGGTATCTCTGATTTTCTTAAAGAGATACACAAAAGAACTCAAATAGCCAAAAGAATCTTGAGAAAAAAAGTTGGAGCTGGAGGAATCAGCTTCCCTGACTTCAGATCATACTGCAAAGTTGTCGTCATTAAAACAGTATGGTACTAACATAGAAGCAGAAATATAGATCAGTGGAAGAGTATAGAAAACCCAGAAATAAGCCCATGCACCTGTGGTCAATCTATGACAAAGGAGGCAAGACTATAAAATGGAGAAAGGACAACCTCTTCAGTAAGTCGTGCTGGGAAAACTAGATAGATACATAAAAAAGAATGACATTAGAACATTCTTTAACACCATACACAAACTCAAACTGGATTAAAGACATAAATATAAGATGGGATACTATAAAATTTCTAGAAGAAAACATAGTACACTTGTTGACATAAATAACAATATCTTTTTCAGCTGTGTCCTAGAGTAATGGAAATAAAAACAAAAACAGACAAATGGGACCTAATTAAACTCAAGAGTTTTTGCCCAGCAAAGGAAACCATAAACAAAACAAAAAGACAACTTACAGAATGGGAGAAAATATTTGCAAACAATGTGACTAACAAAGGATTAATCTCCAAAGTTTAGATACAGCTCATAAAGCTCAATAAAAATTTTTTTTAAATCAAAAAATGGGCAGAAGACCTAAATAGACATTTCTCCAAAGAAGACATACATATAGCCAGGAGGCACGTGAAAATATGCTCAACATTACCAATTAAAGAAGTTCAAATCAAAACTATAATAATGTATCACCTCATACCAGTCAGAATGGCCATTATCAAAAAATCTACAAACAGTAAATCCTGGAGAGAGTGTGAAGAAAAGAGACCTGTCCTACACTGTTGGTGGGAATGTAAGTTGGAGAACAGTATGGGTTCCTTAAAGAACTAAAAATAGAGCTAACATTTGATCCAACAATCCCACTACTGGGCATATATCCAGATAAAAACATAGTTTGAAAGGATACATGCACTACGATGCTTACTGCAGCACAGTTTACAATAGCCAACACATGGGAGCAACCTAAAGGTCCTTTGACAGATGAATGGATAAAGACATGGTACATATATACAACAGAATGTTACTCAACCATAAAAAAGAATGCAGTAAGGCCATTTGCAGCAATATGGCTGGACCTGGAGACTATCATACTAAGTGATGTTAAGTCACACAGAGAAAGACAAATGTTATATGGTATCATTTATATGCAGAATCTTAAAAAAATGATACAAGTGAACTTATTTACAAGACAGAAGCAGACCCATAGACTTACAAAACAAACTTACGGCTACCGGGGGGAAGGGTGGGGGTTAGGGATAATTTAGGAGTTTGAGATTGACATGTACATACTGCTATAATTAAAGTAGATAACCAACAAGGACCTATGGTATAGCACAGGGAACTCTGCTTAATACTCTGTAATAAACTAAATGAGAAAAGAATTTTAGAAAGGATACATGTATATGTATGCCTGAATTCATTTCTCTACATCTGAAACTAACACAACATTGTTAATCAACTATATTCCAACAAAAAATAAAAATTAAAAAAATAAAAAATTGATGAGAAAGGGGAGGAAATATACAAATAATAATTATATAAAATAGTAATAAGAATTGTTTTGAGAAATATTAAAAATTATATTGGTGGTTTAATAAAAATACACATAGTCTTAAAAAATAGGTCACTAACAAGGACGTACTATATAGCATAGGGAATATCTGCTCAATATTCTGTAATAACCTAAATGCAAAAAGAATCTGAAAAAAATGGATGTATGTATATTTATAACTGAATCACTGTGCTGTACACCTGAAACTAACACAACACACTGCAAATCAACTATACTCTAATAAAAAATAAAAAGAAAAAACCCAGAGCCAGCTGTATGACTCCTATAAATTGAGCAAATGAGAAAAAACCCATATTGAAGTGAGTAGCAGAGACTGAGACACAGTCTAGCCATAAATCACAGCCCTGGTACAGCAGTCTGCAATCAGGAGGAGACTCAAAACCCTGTGCTTCTCCTGATGAACAAAAGTTTTGAGCCCCACATCTGGCACCCTAACTTTTAAGACCTGCACCCAAGAGATAAGCCCCCCAAAATTCTAGTTTTGAAAGTCAGTGGTGCTTGGGTCAAGAGAACCACAAGGCTACTGAGAACTGAAATCAGTTCTTAAAGGGCTCGTATGCATAGATTCACCCATCCCAGACCCCAACACAGATAGTCAAAGCACCTAGACTTTCTACTTTCTATGAAAGTCTATTTGCTTATATCTAAGCATCAGCCTGAAGATGTATTTTAACATACATCTAGTGACCTATGGAAATATTCTCCAAAAATAGAGGCCAGGGGTGCCATCTTTGTGTGTTCCTTCTGCCTCACTTCGGGTTGCCGATACCTCCTGGAAAGCAGCTTGTACACTTATCCGGCATCTCAGTTTTAACCTCTGCCACCCAGAGGACACCTCTAGATCACCTGACTCTGGTGACCAGTGGGGTTAGGCTTTCAGGTCCGACAGGACTCTAATAAGTGGAGAAATTTCTGAGCCCGCTACCACCTACAAGGTAAAGCAGAGAGGCAATAGATTAAGGTGTCCAGTCATTCTGCAAAAGAGGCCTATTAGCTTATTTTTATAACTGCGGTGTGAAGGGCAGGCTTCTAAGTAGACACATGTCCAAGGGCTGATTAAAAACTCCCTTCCTCAGAGAGTGGGGAAGATGGCAGGCATCATATTAGAACTCCCCTTCTGCCCCACTCAGGTCATCTGTGTCTTTAAGAAAGGAGCTTGTATATAATCCTGGTGTCCCAACTTTTGCGTCTGCCACCCAGAAGATAGTCCCTTGAAAGCCTGGCTTTAGTTGCCTGCTGTGCTTATGTTTATGGGTTTAGTGGGACAATGACAAAGTAAGAAAGATTTCTTAACTGGTTATCACCCCCAGTCTCAGCACAGAGAGAGAAGACAAATGTCCATATCCCAGTCTTCTCTTGGAGCTTCCCCCATGGCTCAGTGGTAAAGAATCCACCTGCACTGCTGGAGACACAGCAGGAGCCACTGCTTTGATCCCTGGTTTGGGAAGACACCCTGAAGAAGGATATAGCAACCTACTCCAGTATCCTTGCCTGGAAAATTCTATGGACAGAGGAACTTGCTGGGCTACAGTTCACAGGGTCTCAAAAGAGTCAGATATTACTTAGTGACCAAACAACAATAACAAAAGTCTTCCCTTAAAGAAATCTATTTTTATACTTTAAAAGTTGCTGCACAAGGACCTGGATTCTAATAAGCCTGAATCTAGCTGTTGACTAAGATCCTTCCTTTTGGACACTGACAGGATTGGGCATACCTCAATTAACTGGGAGCCACTAAAAATAAAATAGGCTGCTTGGAAAAATCACAAAAATTTGAGAGACCAAAGAGCTAGGGCAGAGTTGAATGATAATATTCATTTCCTATAGGAGAGCACTCCTTCAAGACTAGAGGTGGTGACTGTTTCATCTAATGCATAAAAATGCATAACCCATACAGAGAATCAAGGAAAATGAAGCAACAGAGGAATGTGTTTCAAATAAAAAAATGATGAAACCTCAGGAAAAGAACTTAATAAAATAGAGATAAAAGATTTACCTGATAGGCTTCAAAATAATGATCATAAAGATGCTCACTGAGCTCAGAGAAGATTGCATAAATAAATTTTGCAAAGAGAAAGAAAAATAAAGTACAAATAAAGCTGAAGAATACAGTGACTGAACTGAAAATACAGCAAAGGGGTGCAATAACAGACTAGAGGATGCAGAAAAAAGGATTCAGAAACTCAAAAATAGGGCAGTGTTTTATTTAAAGTGGATAACCAACAAAGACCTTATGTATAGTACATGGAACTCTGCTCAATGTTATGGGAGTTTGGAAGAGAATGGATACATAGTATATGTATATGTATGGTATATGTATGGCTGAGTCCCTTTGCTGTCCACCTGAAACTCACATTGTTAACTGTCATAGTCCAATAAAAAATAAAAAGTTTAAAATAGATTATTATAGATATAAATTGTTTTCTGTAAACCTTATGGTAACCACAACACATAAACCTATAGAAGATACACAAGAGATTAAAAAGAAATCTAAGCATACCACTAGGGAACATTTTCAAATCACAAAGAGAACAAAAGGAGAAAGGAACAAAGAAATGACAAAATACCTGAAGATCAATTAACAAAATGGCTATAAGTATATATGTACATTCTTTGAATGTAAATGCACTAAATCCTCCAATTATAAGAGAGAGTGGCCAAATGAATCAAATAAAAAGGCCTATCTATATGCTGCCTAAAAGAGACTTGTTTCAGATCAAAGGATGCACACATAGAGTATAAGTGAAGGAACAATAAAAAGATGTAGCATGCAAATGGAATTTTAAAAGTTGAAGTAGCTATACAAGCATACCTTGGAGATATTGTGGGTTTGATTCCAGACTACTATAGCAAAATGATTATCTCAATAAAGTGAGTCACAAAATTTTTGGCTTCCTAGTGCATATTAAAGGTTATGTTCCCACTATACATAGTCTATAAAGTTTGCAATATATATAAAATATAGCCTTATATTTAAGCAATGTACATACCTTAATTTTAAAATACTTTATTGCTAAAATCCTAATCATCCTCTGAACCTTCAGCTATTCATAATCTTTTTGTAACAGTCACACCAAAGACCACTGCTCACAGATTACCATAAAAAATACAATAATAAAAGTTTGAAATGTTTTGAGAATTACCAAAATGTGATACAGAGACATGAAGTGAGAAATGCTGTTGGAATAATGTGAAATAATGGCACTTCTTTGATGCCCTATTGCCACAAACCTTCAATTTGTTAAAAAACAAAAAACAAAAAAACTGTGACATACAGTAAAATGAGGTATGCTTGTACTTACATCAGGCAATAGAGTTTAAGACAAAGCCTGTAGAAGAAACAAAGAAGGTCATTATATAATGATAAAGAGGTCAATCCAACAAGAGGATATAACATTTTAAAATATTTATGCATCCAACATAAAAGCACCTAAATTATAAAGCAACTATATTAATAGATCTAAAGGGAATAAAAGATAGTAATATCATAATATTAGGGGACTTTAATACCATCATAAATAGATAATGCAGAAAGAGGATCAATAAAATTGATCTTAATGTGTTTAAGACTGAATGGATTTAAAAAAACATGCAGAACATTTCATCCAAAAGAAACAATACACATCCTTCTCAAATGTATATGAAGAATTCTACAGAAGAGATATGTTATACCACAAAATATCTTAATAAATTTAAGAAGTTTGAAATTATATCAAGCATCCTTTAGACCACATGGTATACAACTAGAAATCAATTACAAAAAAAAAAAAGAAGAAAATTTACAAACATATGGAGATTAAATAATGATACTCAACAATCAATGGGTCAATGAAAAAAAAATCTAAAGAGAAATTTAAAAATACCTTAAGAATATGAAAATAAAATATACCAAAGCTTATGCAAAGAAACAAATGCAGTTCTAAGAGGAAAATTTATAGTGATTAATGTCTATATCAAGATTAAGAAAAAGGACACAACCTAACTTTACACTTCAAGGAATTAGAACAAGAACAACTAATTCCAAAATTATTAGAATGAAGGAAATAACAAAGATCAGAGCAGAAATAAATGAAATAAAGACTAAAAAGGCAAAACAAAAGGTGAAATTCAGCTGATATTTTAAAAAAGTAAGCAAAATTGACAAATCTTTAGCAACTCACCAAGAAAAAAAAGAAGGAACTAAAATATATAAAGTTAGAAATAAAAGAAGAGATGTTACTGTACCAGAGAAATACAAAGGATCGTTAAAAGACTCCTATGAACTATTACATATCAACAAGTTGGACAACCAAGAAGAAATGGATAAATTCTTAGAAACATACAATCTACCAGGACTGAATCATTAAGAAATAGAAAACATGGATAGACTGATTACTAGTAAAGAGATTCAATCAGTAACCAAAAACTTCCAACAAACAAAAGTTCAAGACCAAATGGCTTCACAGCTGAGTTCTATAAAACATTTAAAGACAATTAACAACAATCGTCTCAAACTGTTCCAAAAATTTTAAGAGGGAGTACTTCAAATCTCATTTTTTGAGGTTAGCATTACCCTTGATACCAAAATTAGACAAGGACACTCCAAGAAAAGAAAATTACAGGTCAATATTACTGATAAACATGGATGAAAAAGTCATCAAGAAACTATTAGCAAACTATGTATTTGGTTAAATTTACATTTAATTAAATAAATTAAATTTGTTAATTTATCAACAATAAATTAAATGGCTCATACATCATGATCAAGTGGGTTTTCTCCAGGGATACAAGGGTGATTCAACATCTGCAAATCAATCAACATGATGCACCACATTAACAAAAAAAGAAGGATTAAAATCATATGATCTCCATAGATACAGAAAAAACATCTGACAAAATTGAACATCTTTTTATAATAATGACTCTTAACAAAGTGAATATAGAGGGAACATACCTCAACATAATAAAAAGTCATACAGGACATACCCACATCTAATACCATACTCAATTGTGTAAAGCTAAAAACTTTAGGGTCAGAATTTGGAAAATTCAGTAGTGGCCACAGGACTAGAAAAGGTCAATTTTCATTCCAATCACAAAGAAGGGCAATGCCAAAGAATGTTCAACCTTTCAAAGAAATCACTTAGGCAACAATTGCACTGATTTCATCTGCTAGTGAGGTAATGCTCAAAATGCTTCAAGCTAGGCTTCAATAGTATGTGAACTAAGAACTTCCAGAAGTACAAACTGGATTTAGAAAAGGCAGAGAAACCAGAGATCAAATTGCCAACATCCCCTGGATCATAGAAAATGCAAGGGAATTTCAGAAAAACACTGCTTCTGCTTCACTGACTATGCTAAAGCCTTTGACTGTGTGGATAACAACAAACTGTGGAAAATTCTTAAAGAGATGGGACTACTAGACCACCTTACCTGCCTCCAGGGAAATCTGTACACAGGTCAAGAAGCAACAGTTAAAACCAGACGTGAAACAACAGACTGGTTCAAATTTGGGAAAGGAGTATGACAAGGCTGAACAATTGTCACCCTACTTATTTAAGTTATATGCAGAGTACATCATGAAGAAGGATGGGCTGGATGACTCACAAGTTGGAATCAAGATTGCCAGGAGAAGTATCAGTAACCTCAGATATGCAGATGATACCAACTTAATGGCAGAAAGTGAAGAGGAATTAAAGAGCCTCTTGATGAAGGTGAAAGAGGAGAGTGAAAACCTGGCTTAAAACTCAACATTCACAAAACTAAGATCAAGGCATCCAGTTCCATCACTTAATGGCAAATAGATGGGGGAAAAATGTAAATAGTGACAGACTTGATTTTCTTGGGCTTCCAAATCACTGCAGATGGTGACTGCAGCCATGAAATTAAAAGACACTTGCTCTTTGAAAGAAAAGCTATGACAAACCTAGACAGCACATTAAAAAGCAGAGACATCACTTTGCCAACAAAGATCTGTGTAGTCAAAACTATGGTTTTTCCAGTAGTCATGTATGGATGTGAGAGTTGAACCATAAAGAAGGCTGAGCACCAAAGAACTGATGCTTTCAAACTGTGGTGCTGGAGGAGACTCTTGAGAGTCCTTTGGACAGCAAGGAGATCAAACCCATCAATCCTAAAGGAAATCAGTCCTGAATATTCATTGGAAGGACTGTTTCTGAAGTTGAAGTACCAATAGTTTCACAACCTAATTCAAAGAGCCGACTCATTGGAAAAGACCCTGATGCTGGGAAAGTTTGAGGGCAGGATAAGAAGGGGGTGACAGAGACACTCAGACTCCCAACTCATGTCAAAAGACGTAAGTTTGGGCAAACTCTAGGAGATGGTGAAGCACAGGGAAGCCTGGTGTGCTGCAATCCATCAGGTTGCAAAGAGTTGGACATGACTAAGTGATTGAACAACAACAAGACAAGAATGCCCCCTCTCACCACTTTTATTCAACATAGTATTGGAAGTCTCAGCCAGAGCGTTTAGGTGAGAAAAAGAATAAAAAAATCCAAGTTTGAAAGGAAGAAATAAAACTGTCACTAGTTGCAGAAAACATGACAGTTTATATACATTATAAATGCAAAAGTTGCAATACAGTTAGGAAAGTTGCAAGATACAAAATAAAAAAAAACTGTTGTGTTTCTATACCAATAATACATTATCAGAAAAGAATTAAGAAAATAATCTCATTTACAATTGCATCAAAAATAAATTTAACTAAAGAAGTGAAAGACCTATATACTGGAAATTATATGATGTTACTGAAAGGTATCGAAGAAGATACAAATAAAATGAATATATATTACTTGTTCATAGATTGGAAGAATTAATATTATTAAATGTTCATACTACTGAAAATAGTCTATAGATTCAATGCAATCTCTATCAAAATTCCAGTAGAATTTTTCACAGAAATAGAGCAAACAATCCTAAAATGTATATGGAACCACAAAAGACTCTGAAAGCCATAGTGATTTAAGAAAGAAGAGCAAGCTGGAGACAATACAGTACTTAGTTTAAAACTATATCACAAAAGCTATAATCATGAAAACAGTATGGTATTAGCATAAAAGCAGAGACATAGATTAATGGAATAGAAGAGAGCCCAGAAATAAGCCCATTTGCATATGGTCAATTAATTTGCTTAAATGAGCTAAGACTATATAAGGGACAAAGGACAGTTTTCAGTCAGTGGTGTTGGGAAATCTGGAACATATGCAAAAGAATGACAGCGGTCTGCTATCTGATACCATACCCAAAATTTAACTCAAAATGGGTTAAAGATTTGAACATAATACCTGAAACCATAAAACTTCTAGAAGAAAGCAGAGTGGTAAGCTCCTTGACGTAAGTCTTAACAATGATTCGTGGATTTGATGCCAAATGTAAAGCAATAAAAACAAAAACAAGTGAGACTACATCAAACTAAAAGTCTCTTCACAGCAATGATATGAGAAGGCAACCAACTGCATGGGAGAAAATATTTGCAAACCAAGTATTTGATACTGGAATAATATTCAAAATATATAGAATTCAATAGAGAAATAACAATCTAGTTAAAAAACAGGCAGAGAATTTGACTAGATTTTTGTTTTTGCCAAATAAGACACACAGATGGCCAACAGGTACATGAAATGGTGCTCAACATTACTTATAAATAGGGAAATGCAATTCAAAACTCCAATGATTATCACTTTATGCATGTCTGAAGAGTATTACAAAAAAGACAAGAAATAGCATGAGAAGATGGATGTGTAATGTTGGTTGAAATATTAATTTTGTATAGCCACTATGTAAAAACTATATAGTGTTTCCTCAAAAACAGAACTACCAAGTGAGGTGGGTCTTCCCTGATGGCTCAGATGGTAAAGCGTCTGCCTACAATGTGGGAGACATGGGTTTGATCCTCTGGAGAAGGAAATAGCAACCCACTCCAGCACTCTTGCCTGGAAAATCCCATGGATGGAGGAGCATGGTGGGCTACAGTCCATGGGGTTGCAAAGAGTTGGACATGACTGAGCGACTTCACTTTCACTTTTACCATGTGACAGGTGGGGAGGAGTCTGCTGCTGCAGCCAGGGGAGCCATGCCCCGCCCTGCTGCACCCCAAGCTGGCCCCTGACTCCCCGCCACCCCTAGGGCAGGCAGTGGGAGTAAGCGGGAGCTCGGGACAATGAGCCCCCACCTGGCCCTTGATCTCACCATTGTTCAGCTGGGTGGCCAAGGTGCCTGAGATCATCAATTCCATCCAGCAGGCCCGCCAGGAGGAGCTGCACTGCCAGACGGAGTTCAATGACACCTTCATGAGAAGTTCGAGGTGCTGTTTTGCAGCCACGTGGTGATGGCGCTCAGGAAGTCTCCGCCAGCCCTGATCAACTAGTGCTTGGAGGGCTTCAGTCACGTGAGTGGTGGCTTCTCCTCTCGGATCAGTTCCAGTCTGCGCTGCAGCCACTGGGGGATGCTAAGCGGGTCCTCAGCCGGTGCGCAAGTCCTTCTCAAAGCCTTGGCTGCCACTCCTTGGCCTTCGGAAAAGAGTTTCAGGATGCAGGCTTGCAGAGTAGTAGTTTCTTCAACTCTTTTGAGGAAAGTGACATCCAGAACCACCTGATTAGTGGACTCAATATTGTGCAGCGGACAGATATTGAGGAAGCTTGAACTATGCTCTTCACAATTGGTCAATCAGAAGGTTTACCTCATCAGTCCTGACACCAAAAAAATAGCGTTGGAGAAAAATTTTCAGGAGATATCCTTTTGCTCTCAGGTTATTAGATAAGTGGCCCACTTCGGTTTTATCTGCCGGGAGTCTTAGGGAGGTAGAGGCTTTCATTTCCTCTGTTATGTGTTTCAGCGCACAAATGAAGCTCTGGTGGATGAGATTGTCAAGGGAGTGTGTAATTTCCTCGGTTCTGTCTCACTGCAGCAAAAATTTGAAATGGCAGACCAGGGTTACAGCTTGGTTACAGCTCAGTTTTATTTGGCAAGCAAAGGAAAATACATCCTTGACGTGTGAGGGCGGTCTGACCCACAAGAGCCAGGGCTCGATTATGACTCCTCTTTTTATATGTTTTTTCTCTTCCCCCCGAGCCTGCCCTATGTAAATTGTGCTAGCCAGGAGGGCTGTTTGTTTCACCTGAGGTTCTCACTCTGGTCCTCAGATTTTCTTTTGTTCCATTTCCGCGGGCTTTGCTTTTCTTTGTCTTTTAGCCACTGCCATTTTGGACTCCTTTTTCCTATTCTACCTACCTATCAAGACCATGATGACCCTGAAGCAGGCCTTCATGGTGGTCTCAGTGCAGCAGACAGAGAAGGCGCTGGTCCAGCTATGTGAGGGCTGCCCCTGCAGGGCCTGCACAAGCTCTGTGAGCAGATAGAGGGAAGAATTCTTCCAAAACCAAACTAGAGCTCCAGAAGCACCTGACAACATTAACTAATCAGGAGCAAGCAACTATTTTTGAGGAGGTTCAGAAACTGAGATCAAGGAATGAGCAGTGAGAGAATGAATTGGTTATTTCTTTCCTGAGATGTTTACATGAAGAGAAGCTAAAAGTTCACGTCCATATTGGGGAGATAAAAAAAGATGTTACAGATTGCAGTGGAGAATATTGGAAATGAGTTACCATCAAGTACCACTTGATTTAGGCTGGATATGCTGAAAAACAAAGCGAAGAGGTCTTTAACAGAATCTTTAGAAAGTATTTTGCCCTGGGATAATAAAGCCAGAGGCCTCCAGGAGCACTCGGCCAGTCTGGGTCTGGACAGCTCTGTGTCTGGAACATTCAGTAACACCAGCAAAGAGCTGTCTGGCTGTGAAAAGGAGGCTTTGCCCATCTCTAAGAGCTGCTTCAGGCTCCTCAGCTCCTTGGAGGACCTGTCCAGTGACTCGGAGAGCCAACCCACGGAAGAGCCAGCCCTGCCCTCACCCAAGCAGGGCTTCCAAAGGCATGCCAACACCTGAGTCATGTCCTCATGGAATGCCAGAAAGCCTCCGCAGCTGGCATGGGGGTCCCCAGGGGTCTCACAAAGGAAGCTTGTGAGGTATCACTCAGTGAGCACAGAGCCCACCTCATGAATCAAAGAACTTTGAGTCCAAAGCTGACCACATGGGTGACCCCAGCAGGACCTCCATAAAGACACAGAGACCGTGGAGGCAGCAGATCTTCCTTCGAGTGGCCACCCCACCGAAAGCCTGCGATTCTCTCAGCAGATACGAAGATTATTCAGAGCTGGGAGAGCTTTCCCCACGATCTCCTCTAGAACCAGTTTATGAAGATGGACCCTTCGGCCCTATCCCAGAGGGAAAAAAAAGGACATCTTGTGAATTCCGAGAGCTATGGCAAAAAGCCATTCTACAACAGATACTGCTGTTCAGGATGGAGAAGGAAAAACAAAAGCTGCAAGCCTCTGAGAATGATTTGCTGAACAAGTGCCTAAACCTTGATTATGAAGAAATCACTCCTTGTCTTAAAGAAGTGACTACAGTGTGGGAAAAGATGCTAAGCACTCCAGGAAGATCAAAAACTAAGTTTGACATGGAAAAAATGCACTTGGCTGTTGGCCAAGGTGTGCCATGACATCACCGGGGCAAAATCTGGAAATTCTTGGTGGAGCAGTGCCACCTGAAGCACCTGTTCCTCATCAAACAGCAGCCCAAGGAGATTCCCTACAAAGAGCACTTAAAGCAGGTCATCTCCCAGCAGCACATCATTCTCATCTACCTCGGGAGAACATTTCCAACACATCAGTACTACTCTGCTCAGCTAGGAGCAGGGCAGCTGTCACTTTACAACATCCTGAAGGCCTGCTCACTTCTAGATGAAGAAGTGGGCTATTGCCAAGGCCTCAGCTTTGTAGCAGGCATCCTCCTGCTTTACATGGGTGAATAAGAGGCGTTTAACATGCCTAAGGTTCTGATGTTTGACATGGGACTGTGGAAACAGTATTGAATGGATATGGTTATTTTACAGATCCAGATGTACCAACTCTCAAGGCTGTTCCATGATTACCACAGGGACCTATCCAACCACCTGGAGGGACATGAGATCAGCCCCAGCCTCTATGCCGTGTCCTGGTTCCTCACTGTGTTTGCCTTGCAGTTCCCCCTGGGCTTTGTCACTGGAGTCTTTGATATGATCTTTCTTCAGGGATCAGAGGTCATATTTAAAGTGGCTTTAAGTCTGCTGGGATACCATAAGCCCTTGATTCTGCAGCATGAAAACCCAGAAACCATCAGATCAGATCAGTCACTCAGTCGTGTCCAACTCTTTGAGACCCCATGAATCGCAGCACGCCAGGCCTCCCTGTCCATCACCAACTCCCGGAGTTCATTCAGACTCACGTCCACCGAGTCAGTGATGCCATCCAGCCATCTCATCCTCTGTCGTCCCCTTCTCCTCCTGCCCCCAATTCCTCCCAGCATCAGAGTCTTTTCCAATGAGTCAACTCTTCACATGAGGTGGCCAAAGTACTGGAGTTTCAGCTTTAGCATCATTCCTTCCAAAGAAATCCCAGGGCTGATCTCCTTCAGAATGGACTGGTTGGATCTCCTTGCAGTCCAAGAGACTCTCAAGAGTCTTCTCCAACACCACAGTTCAAAAGCATCAATTCTTTGGCAATCAGCCTTCTTCACAGTCCAACTCTCACATCCATACATGACCACAGGAAAAACCATAGCCTTGACTAGATGAACCTTTGTTGGCAAAGTAATGTCTCTGCTTTTGAATATGCTATCTCGGTTGGTCATAACCTTCCTTCCAAGGAGTAAGCATCTTTTAATTTCATGGCTGCAGTCACCATCTGCAGTGATTTTGGAGCCCAGAAAAATAAAGTCTGACACTGTTTCCACTGTTTCCCCATCTATTTCCCATGAAGTGGTGGGACCGGATGCCATGATCTTAGTTTTCTGAATGTTGAGCTTTAAGCCAACTTTTTCACTCTCCACTTTCACTTTCATCAAGAGGCTTTTGAGTTCCTCTTCACTTTCTGCCATAAGGGTGGTGTCATCTGCATATCTGAGGTTATTGATATTTCTCCCGGAAATCTTGATTCCAGCTTGTGTTTCTTCCAGTCCAGCATTTCTCATGATGTATTCTGCATATAAGTTAAATAAGCAAGGTGACAATATACAGCCTTGACGAACTCTTTTTCCTATTTGGAACCAGTCTGTTGTTCCATGTCCATTTCTAACTGTTGCTTCCTGACCTGTATACAAATTTCTCAAGAGGCAGATCAGGTGGTCTGGTATTCCCATCTCTTTCAGAATTTTCCACAGCTGATTGTGATCCACACAGTCAAAGGCTTTGGCATAGTCAATAAAGCAGAAATAGATGTTTTTCTGGAACTCTCTTGCTTTTTCTATGATCCAGCGAATGTTGGCCATTTGATCCCTGGTTCCTCTGCCTTTTCTAAAACCAGCTTGAACATCAGGAAGTTCACGGTTCACATATTGCTGAAGCCTGGCTTGGAGAATTTTGAGCATTACTTTACTAGCGTGTGAGATGAGTACAATCGTGTGGTAGTTTGAACATTCTTTGGCATTGTCTTTCTTTGGGATTGGAATGAAAACTGACCTTTTCCAGTCCTGTGGCCACTGCTGAGTTTTCCAAGTTTGCTGGCATATTGAGTGCAGCACTTTCACAGCATCATCTTTCAGGATTTGAAATAGTTCAACTGGAATTCCATCACCTCTACTAGCTTTGTTCGTAGTGATGCTTTCTAAGGCCCACTTGACTTCACATTCCAGGATGTCTGGCTCTAGGTCAGTGAAACCATAGTTGACTTTATAAAAAGCATACTACCCAACCTGGGCTTGGTGCAGATGTTGCAGACCATCAGTTAGGTGTTTGAGATGAACTCCTGTAAAGTTACAGGCTTATGAAGTTGAGTACCACATGCTTCAGGCTTCAGGAAGAGCTTATCAATTCTTCTCTCAGTGACAACCAAAGAACGGACAAATTAGAGAAGCCCAACAGCAGCTTATGCAAACAGAATCTTGACCCTGAACAACTGCAGGTGGCCAATGGGACGATCCAGAGCCTGGGAGCCACCCCTGAGAAGCTCCTAAGTAGCGAAAGCAAGCTAAAACAGGTGACCCTGGCCTTGGAGCTGGAGTGGTCAGCCCTGCTGCAGACAGTAGAGCAGCTCTGGAGGCAGATGGCAGAGCTGGGCAGCGGGGAGCCTGACCCCTCGGGTGAATGACGGCCTGGGGTCCAACTCCCACCAGCCCACAGCTCCAGAATAGGTGTGGCCACTGCCCTGACACTGTCCAGGCCTTAACTGAGAGAGATGAAGATGCTGGAGGAGAACAGAGAATGAAGTGTGCTTCTCAGGGAGGAGACCGGCTTGCCAGCATACAGATTCTTCTGAACTGACTCACAATGCAGGCAGTGAATGTCTCAGTGTTGTTGTTGTTGTTTAGGTTTAATTCTTCCCTTTTCCAGTCCTGATTACTCAGTAGATTAGATGGCATGGACTCGAATAAATGCACGTTTATGTTTAAAAAAAGAGACAAAAAACAAAACTACCATATCATCTAACAATTAACTTCTGGGTATTTATCTAAAGGAATAAAAAATGCTAACTAAAAAAAGATGTGCATGCTCATATTCATTGCAACATTATTTATAATACCCAAGATATGCAAACATTCTAAGTGTCCATCAATGGATAATGAATAAAGAAAATGTGGAATATGAACTGAGTGGAATATTATTCACCCATTAAAACGAGAAAATCTTGCCATTTACTCTGTTGTGGATAGACCAGTGTATAGTGGATGTATCGTGGATGGACCATACATTCTTCTTAATGAAATAAGTCAGACAGAGAAAGACAAATATTGTATGTTCTTATTTATTTGTGGAGTCAAAAAAAAAAAAACCCCACAGATACAGAAAACAGATACTGGCTGCCAGAGGTGGGGTTTGGGTGGTGGGTAAAATGGATGAAGGTAGTCAGGAGGTAAAAGTTTCCATTCATAATAAAAATTAATTCATGTATGTACTGTATATCATGGTGACTATAGTTAATAATACAGTATTATACGTTTGAAAGTTGATAAAAAACTAAATCTTTAGTTATCATCACAAGAAAAATTTTTTTAATTTGATGAATGTTAACCAGACTTACTGTGGTGATTGTATCACAATATATACAAATTTTGAATCATTATGTTGTATACCTGAAACTAATATAATGTTATATGTCACTTATATCTGAATAATAAAGAAGAATTTGAATACTTGAAATATGATTCTTGAAAAAAGTATTATCCATACAAATATGATTGAAGCCTGTCATAGGTCATTTCATTTAATTTCACCTCAATCTCACGCACATCATTTTAGCAGATTTATTATGCAGTTTTATATCTCCATTTAAATGACAGCATGTCTGAAATAAAAATAGAATCTGAATCCTGGATCTTAAAACATAAATGCAAAGTTATTACTATCATAAGTTGTGGGCAGAATTACTTATTTCCAATGAAAAGGGACCTTTTATTTAACAGGTTTGAAGTTATGTTCCTTAGATGGACAGCCTGAGACAAGAATTCAGATTTTTTTGAGGGAGTACTCCTCAGGAGCGGGGAAGAAATCTGTAGGAGAGGAAGTAAAGCAGGATAAGAAAGGTGAACAAGAGGAGAAAAGGCAGTAACCTGTGGGGTGAAGCAGCTCCTGTCAGCTGAGGACAGTTTCCTGTAGAAGGAAGGCTTCTATAAGCCTTTAACAGCCATGCTCAGGAAACCAGGGAGGTGGGTGTACTGCCTTATAAAAGGGGATATGGCTTGGGGACCACCTATCTATTGCAATAGGAAAGATGGAACTACAGTTGATATAACTTACCACAGTCATAATAGTTGTTTCCCTCTGGGTCAATTTAAGGAGAGCTAAGCTACTACAGTGGCTGCAGAAGGAGTGAGTCTGGATGATCATTTTTGTACCATGTCCATACACAACTGGACAACCAGGCGAGGCCTCAGACTAAGGGCAGTCAATCCATTGCTTTCCAATGAGCTATGATAGGACCGGAGAAGGCAATGGCACCTAACTCCAGTACTCTTGCCTGGAAAATCCCATGGATGGAGGAGCCTGGAAGGCTGCAGTCCATGGTGTCGCTGAGGGTCGGGCACGGCTGAGCGACTTCACTTTCATTTTCACTTTCCTGCATTGGAGAAGAAAATGGCAACCCACTCCAGTGTTCTTGCCTGGAGAATCCCAGGGACGGGGGAGCCTGGTGGGCTGCCGTCTCTGGGGTCACACAGAGTCGGACACAACTGAAGTGACTTAGCAGCATGATAGGACCAGATTTAAAAGGTGACCTGGGGACATCAACTGTTTTTAGTTTAAATATTTGAAGTAGGCAGTACTGGGAGCATAAACTGAAAAGTCAGGGAGGTCTTGATAATCTAATGTATAGGCTGAAGTTATGAGGGAAGCAGAAACTATGAGTAAGCAAACAGGTATATGTGAGGTAGAGTACAGGCATATAGACTGTGTAAGTGAGGAACCTGTTTGCTGGATAAATGTAGGATGGAAGACAAAGTAGAAACATAAAGGGTCGCTGAATCACACTGGTAGAACTCCAGAGAAAAGAACCATAAAATCCCAATGTTACTTTTATTTCATCAGATAGGATGTGGGTTCAATCCCTGGGTCAGGAAGATCCCCACCCACTCCAGTGTTCTTGCCTGGAGAATCCCATGGACCAAAGAGCCTGGAGGGCTACAGTCCATAGTGTTACAAAGAGTCAGACTTGGCAAGTATGCAGGGAAAGATTTCAAAGAGCAAGATCAGTAAACATCAGACTGGATACATTTCCTCTGGAGAAAGCGGATACTGTTATTTGCATGACTGTGTTTTCTTAAACACTGAAATGCTTCTGGAATGCTTGACAGTAGAATTGTTCTGCCTAAGAGAGACTAGAGAATCCTGGAGGCCAGGGTGCCATCAGGATAGAGTGATAACAAAGGTGACTCTGAAGAAGATAGATGCCCAAACTGAATTTCAAAGCTGTTAATGGTAGAGTGTGTGTAAACCAATTTACACAGTGAATTTTTTTTGGTGAAGTGTTATACAACTATGGGAATAAGGGGGCAGTTGACATCTGGACTACTCAATATTATTTTCCTGAGAAAGAATTCCAAATGAATTCATAAGAAGAGCACTTGCCAATCAGAGCAGAAGCCAGAGAGAGATATGAAGGATGGACAGGGGTTGGCCTGGTGAAGAGGGGAAGCTCAGGTCACTATTCTAGACAGTAGTGAGAAGTGTTGAACTTGATCTTGTCTACGGATCTTGCTAGCTTTGCCTCTTTTCGTGTTCTTGAATAGAAGGTCTTAGGCATTTTGATCTCCTTTAGCAGGCAGAGAGAGAAACTTAGGTGGCCTGGGCCAGAGTTTAGTAAGGGGAGTTATTTTTGCAATGCTGTGCGATTTCTGAAACAGTGATAAGTAGGGAGGCTGGAACCTGGTTAGGTTATCACAATTCATCCTCTCTTCCCATGAGAATATTCTGTAAGAAGTATTAAATATTATAAATATTTACAAATTTTAAAGTCAAACAAATTCAAATATACCAATGTGAAGTCTCTAGGAATTGCTAGATCTTCCTGTTTGAATTATGAACTGTTTGACCCAAGAAAACATGTGTATGTGCATATATGTGCATAGATCCATTTATTTCTGTATGAAAAATATCTATAGATCCACTTTTATGAGATCAAGAGAATCTGAGACATGCTTCATTGTTTCTGCATTTGCCCTTTGCACTCAAAGTCTGGTCAAGTGATTTCTTGAACATGCCATTAAAACAGATCTCAATAATAATGGAGCCTTGAAATATAAAATTAAGCAACACAATAAAGCTGGAGTGGGTAGATTGAAAACAAGTTCATAGCATAAGGAGCCTACATTATATGTGGTGGTGGTGGTGTTTTTGTGTAAGTGTGAATGTATTTGTGAGTGTCTAATTCTATGATAAGAGAACCTTTAACATTAATTCAGGAGAAACAGCTCAGCAATTTACCAAGCTCTTAAATTCTTAGATTCATCTTGCTTCCTCTTGAAAACACTAAATTAACACTACTACAGACCTTTCCTCCACCCTACTTTCTGGAGAATATCTGAGAGACAATTCCACAGCTTTTGATGTTACCATCAAAACTCTTTAATTTTAAATGGAACACTTTCTCTGTTCCCACTGAGTGTTGTCATAAATGAAATACAACCACTAGAAGAAAAAGTATTAATCAGATCAGTTCAAAGTTGGAACTTAAATGGAATGCTCTAAAAATTGAAACAGTGTGCCCCTAATGTGATAATATGTATTTATAAACAGGGCTTTGTGGTTGATGCCATCAACCACTTTGCAAACTCTTGCCAATAATATTATTGCCATAAATTTGGAGAGTTGATTAGTGGGTCACTTAAAACCGTAATCTTAGCCTTTAGAGGATTTATTTAAATCTAATTTAAAAGGAGTCCTTTAATATTTATTTTTACAGAAGTTTACTTAGAAATTTAAGATTAGAGAATAGTTTCAAACTAGTGCTGCTGAAACTAAAAGAATCTGGATATATGGCTTTTTTCCAAGGTGGTTGCATTTCCCTCAAGGCCAATTTGTCATTGATGAAACATCTGTCCAAAATCATTCATGTGTGTTTTGAGAACCCAGGATCAATCAAAGTCTCTGTTTGGATAGGCAACTATTGTTTTCTAAGTAAAGATGAATGATGATAGGTGAATATATTTTTAGGTTTAACTTTAATGAGGTCTACTTATTTTTCTGTAATTGGAAAAATTTTCTGCTTTTGCCTTATCTCACAATTAAGTTCTTCTTGGAAACTCGGAAAAGGAAACAGTCAAAGGATATTCAGAAGTCTTAGGAGATATTTTATTTTGTGCTGATGCTGCTTTCTCATGGAACTGTTCGAATATACTGCCAGCGCAGAACCGGATGTTTATAAAAACAAATCGCTGAAGATTTCTCTACATTGAAACACTTTCTTTTTTGAGGCACACAAGCCATGATGTCATTCTACTCTTCAAGAGTCTACATGCTCCACTTTCTGTCTCCCAGATCTTCCTCTCTATTCTAGCCACAGACAGGCATGAGGCATGTTGTGTGAATATATACATGAACTGGAATTTTTAGTCTTTGCTGATATAACTGGTAACTTGAAGTTGAAGTCTCTAGAAAGAGATACACACTGTAGGTTAAGCTTTTCACTTAACCATTTGTTCATTTATTCACTAAGAATTAACTGACCATCTACTCTCAGGCACATTTTATACTATACTGTAATTAGGTTTTCAAAGGTCTCTCATAGCAGATTGTGAGAACTTCTATTTCAGAGCCTGGATTAATAGCCATCAGTTAGAAAAAATGGAAGATATTTTTTCTCACTGGGCCTAGTAAAGTGGTAAGGCTTTCGTGTGGTGGTCAGCTACTGCAGTCTTAAGTATATGGTCTTTGAGATCATATATACATGAGCTCACCTCTCCGTTCCAACTTACCAGCCCACTGACTTTGGGCCAGTCACTAAATCTCCCTGATTTTAGTTATTTTAATCCTTTCTCAGAGGTTACTGTAAGAGCTGAATAAAAAGCAATATAACTAAAGTGATTCTAACATATATTGCATGTTAAATAGATGTTAGGTGTCTCTTTTCATTTCCCTTAATCTTTAAAACATCACTCTTGAATCTTTACATTTATTTGTTTAACAAGTATGTACATAAAATGTACTAAATGATGGCCATTAATCCAGGTACTGAAATAGAAGTTCTCACAGTATGGAGCTTCCCTGGGGGCACCAGTGGTAAAGAATCTGCCTGCAAATTAAGGAGACATAAGAGACACGGATTCGATCCCGGGACCTGCCTCTTGAGAAATCTGTATGCAGGTCAGGAAGCAACAGTTAGAAATGGACATGGAACATCAGACTGGTTCCAAATAGGAAAAGGAGTATGTCAAGGCTGTATATTGTCACCCTGATTATTTAACTTCTATGCAGAGTACATCATGAGAAACGCTGGGCTGGAAGAAGCACAAGCTGGCATCAAGATTGCTGGGAGAAATATCAATAACCTCAGATATGCAGATGACACCACCCTTATGGCAGAAAGTGAAGAGGAACTCAAAAGCCTCTTGATGAAGGTCAAAGTGGAGAGTGAAAAAGTTGGCTTAAAGCTCAACATTCAGAAAATGAAGATCCTGGCATCGGGTCCCATCACTTCATGGGAAATAGATGTGGAAACAGTGGAAACAGTGTCAGACTTTATTTTTCTGGGCTCCAAAATCACTGCAGATGGTGACTGCAGCCATGAAATTAAAAGACACTTACTCCTTGGAAGGAAAGTTATGACCAACCTAGATAGCATATTAAAAAGCAGAGACATTGCTTTGCCAACAAAGGTCCGTCTAGTCAAGGCTATGGTTTTTCCAGTAGTCATGTATGGATGTGAGATTTGGACTGTGAAGAAAGCTGAGCACTGAAGAATTGATGCTTTTGAACTGTGGTGTTGGAGAAGACTCTTGAGAGTCCCTTGGACTGCAAGGAGATCCAACCAGTCCATCCTAAAGGATATCAGTTCTGGGTGTTCATTGAAAGGACTAATGCTGAGGCTGAAACTCCAAAACTTTGGCCACCTGATGTGAAGAGTTGACTCATTGGAAAAGACCCTGATGTTGGGAGGGATTGGGGGCAGGAGGAGAAGGGGACGACAGAGGATGAGATGGCTGGATGGCATCACTGAATCGATGCACATGAATTTGGGTGAACTCTGGGAGTTGGTGATGGACAGGGAGGCCTGGCAGGCTGTGATTCATGGGGTTGCAAAGAGTCGGGCATGACTGAGTGACTGAACTGAACTGAACTGAAGGGGGAGGAAATGGCAACCCATTCCAGTATTGTGGCCTGGAAAAATCTCATGGACAGAAGAGCTGGTGGGCTATAGTCCAAGGGGTTGCAAAAAGTTGGACATGACTGAGCACACACACGCATGCCTTTACCACTGTTAATTAGAAGGAAATTCAATAAGCTTCAAAACCAATTCTATGAAAAAACATTTCTTTTAATGAAGTAGCCACAATTCTGTGTTCTTTCTAAAACTGGAATGGGAAACAGCAAGGGTGATGACTGTTTTAAAAGTTCCGGCCAATTTAAAAGGCTACAAAACATGAAATTAAATATGGGAAAAGTAAGAAAATATTCTTTTGTTGTTGATATGTTTGGCTACCTAAAAGTCAAAAGACTCAGCTAAAAACTATTAAAATTCAGGTGCACTAATTTAAGTAGATGAATGATACACATAAATGCTGTGACCATTTTTTTCTTTAATTCAGTCAAAATTTTGTGAAGTTACTATTCTCAATGGTAGAGATACAAGGTGGAACAAGAGAGACAAAAATCTTGCTCTCACTGAGCTTACATTCATAATGAGGCAAATAATATTTATTCTAGTAGCAGTGCATATGTAGTGCTCATGTGTCAGACACTCATTTCTTTTTCTCAGTGTTTTTCTTTCTGTCTGTCACACACACACACAATCTTGTTTAAATTTAACACCCTTATGAGGTAGGTTCTATTATTATTCCCATCTTACAAATGTAGAAAATATATCATAGAAAGGTAAAGAAGCTGCCCAGGGTCATAACAGTGAGTAATGGAGACAAGTTTCATATCTGGGCAGTTAATGCTATGTCAGGATTAACACATTAATTATATTAACTATATTATATTGATTAACTATATGAAGAAACAGTAAAGCAAAGTAAGGGGATAAAAGGTGGCAGGGGTGCTATTTTACTGAAGGTATTGAAAGAGGCCTTGAGATGGCATTCAAAAAGAGACCTGATATAAATAATAATTTAGCCATAAGATATCTTAGGATAAAAAGAATTCTGAGAAGTGAGAACAGTAGATGCAAAAGTCTTGTACTTGGAGCAGGCTGGATGTGTTCAAAGTATAGCAAAGAGTTCAGTGTGACTGGAGGAGAATGGGAATTAAGACATTTGGTAAGCTATGGGCCAAAGTGGGATCTTAGATGTTTGGATTTTGGGTTATTCTGTTAGAGATGGGAAACAATTAGGAGATTTAAGCATAGCTCTGGTATAATCTGGGCTTCCCTGGTGGCACAGATGGTAAGAATCTGCTTGCAATGTGGGAATTGTGGGTTTGATCCCTGGGTCAGGAAGATCCCTTGGAGAAGGGAATGGCTACTCATTCCAGTGTTCTTGCCTAGAGAATTCCATGGACAGAGGAGCCTGGCAGGCTACAGTTCATGGGGTCACACAGAGTCGGACATGACTGAGTGACTAACACTTTCACTTTCTGGTATAATCTAACATTTTATTTATTTTTTTTTCTTTTCGTTTCATACATGACATTTCACATGTTTCAATGCCATTCTAACATTTTAATCTAACATTTTAAAAAGGCTCATTCTAATAGCTACGTAAAGACTAGACTGTACAGTTGCAAGACTGGAAGCAGAGGGGAAATTTAGGAGGCTTTCTACTACTGCTCAGGAAGAAAAGTACTTGGACCAGTAGTATAAAGTTGGTAGATTTCAGAAGTATTTTGAAAGAAGAACCAATGAGATTTACTGATGTGTGTACTTAATCTCTCAGTCTGTGTCTGATATCTGATAGATTTACTTTTTTTTTTTCTTTTTAGTGTGTGAAAATAAAAAGGCAAAATGATTCCACAGTTTTTAGCCAGTGTAATTGGATGAATAATTGCTGTTTACTGAGGAAATATTGGGAGAAAGACATGTTGGAGTAAGGAGAGTAAGAAATTTTGTTTTGAACATTTCATGTTTTACAGTCTCTCCCCACTGAGTCCAAAGTAAGAAAGTAACCATCTGCAAGCCAGGAAGAGAGCCCTCACCAAGAAATGGAAATGCCAGAACCTTAAGCTTGGACTTCCCAGCCTCTAGAACTGTGGAAAGTAAATTTGTTATTCAAACCACCAATCTGTGGCTTTTTAGTTTTTGCAGTCTGAGAACACTAATACAGGAGTGGAGGTGTGTACGAGTTTAGAAGCTATATAAAAATATTGTTTTAAAAAGCAGATACGTCACTTTGCTGACAAAGGTCCATATAGTCAAAACTATGGTTTTTCCAGCAGTCATGTACAGATGTGAGACTTGGACCATAAAGAAGCTAAGCACCAAAAAACCGATGCTTTCGAATTGTGGTGCTGGGGGACTCTTGAGAGTCCCCTGAACCGCAAGAACATCAAACCAATCAATCCTAAAGGAAACCAACTCTGAATGTTCATTGGAAAGACTGATGCTGGCTCTAACATGTTGGCCACCTGATGCAAAGAATGGATTCACTGGAGAAGACCCTGATGCTGAGAAAGATTGAAGGCAAAAGGAGAAGGGGACAATAGAGGATGAGATGGCTGGATGGCATCACTGACTCAATGGACATGAATTTGAGCAAACTTAGGGAGACAGTGGAGGGCATGCTGCAGTCCATGGGGTCACAAAGAGTCAAACACAACTTAGTACATGAACAACAAATATAAAAATAATGAGAATAGGAGAGCGAATTGACTTGAGTTTTTCAGATAGCAATGAGGGAGTAGATAGGATTTTTATTCATAAATTTCAAGTTGGACTATTAAAGCATGTTTTTGAGTTTTATTCTATGTATATTCAGCTAATTCAGTGCCAAGAAAGCAGTGCCGGATAACTAGCTTTGATATATTTTGACATATGATAGAGGCGGTGCGGGAAAGGGCTTTAGAGTGCTCAGAACCACAGAGTAAACATACTGCTTAGAGATCCCATTGGTAGTGGTAAAACAGTTATAAATAATTACTAGTGTGAAACATATAAAATCCATTAAATAAATTGTACTGAGAGATGTGGGTGTTGGTAATGTGTCACCTTGCCTAAGCTGACCTACATTTCCCAGGATTCCCTTTCTTGTGTATTTCCAGTTAAGACTGGACTGTTGGAAACATTGTTATAGGCTGTCAGGGAGATGGAAGTTAAACAGGAGCCATTTTGTAGTTTGCACCTAGTTCTGCTGTCTCAAACCTAGGTGTGGGACAGAACCCATCTTTTCTGAATTCCTTCTTCAACTCTGCCTCTCCTGACATTCATGAAGAAGGTCACCAACTTTCTGTGCAGGACACCCAGCATGAGGATCACAGGTGGGTGAGAACTGACATGGGTTATGTTTTTTTCCTCATGGGTTCCAGCTCCGTCTTGTGAGTTTCAGCCTCTCTTTGATCTTCCCTATGCTACTTTCATCTTCCCTTCCCAGCTACCCACCCTCTGGACTTCAAGCTGTAGATGAGACAAAAGACAGCAGCCTTACAGACATTACTTAGCCAGCTCTCATATTTCCATAAGACCCAATCCTGGCAACAAATTCCTTATATATAGTGGTTCTGCTTGTTTTAAAATATAATTTGTTAAAATCTTTTAAAAAATTTATTGTTTTGGCAGTGCTGCTATGAGGTATGTGGGATCCTATTTCCCCAACCAGGGTTTGAACCTGTGTCTCCTGCCTTGGAAGTGTAGGATCTTAACTGTTGGACCACCAGGGGATTCCTCTGATAAAATTCTAATACAAGAAATTATGAAAAAAGGGGCACGTATATTGTAAGCTTCCCAACCCAGGGATCAAACCCAAGTCTACCATATTGTAGGTGGATTCTCTACTAGCTGAGGCACAAGGGAAGCCCAAGAATACTAGAGTGGGTAGGCTATCCTTTCTCCAGCAGATCTTCCCAACCCAGGAATTGAACTAGGGTCTCCTGCATTGCAGGTGGATTCCTTACCAACTGAATTATCAGGGAAGCCTTATATTGTAAGCTGTGCTGTGCTTAGTCACTCGATGATGTTTGACTCTTTGCAACCCCATACACCGTAGCTTGCCAGGCTCCTCTGTCCATGGGGATTCTCCAGGCACAAATATGGGAGTGGGTTGACATGCCCTCCTCCAGGGGAATCTTCCCAACCCAGGGATCGAACCCAGGTCTCCCACATTGCAGGCAGTTTCTTTACCATCTGAGCCAACATATAGTAAGCTGTTGCTGCTAAGTCACTTCAGTCGTGTCTGACTCTGTGCAACCCCATAGACGGCAGCCCACCAGGCTCCCCGTCCCTGGGACTCTCCAGGCAAGAACACTGGAGTGGGTTGCCATTTCCTTCTCCAATGCATGAAAGTGAAAGGTGAAAGTGAAGTCACTCAGTCGTGTCCAACTCTTTGCAACCCCACGGACTGCAGCCTACCAGGCTCCTCCGTCCATGGGATTTTCCAGGCAAGAGTGCTAGAGGGTATCAATTCTCCTTAAATTAATTTATAAATGTAACAGTTCTGATAAAACGTCATCTGGATATGTCTTATAATTTGAAATTTCAGTGAGAATACTTTAAGAATATGACAGAGCATAGAAAGCCACCACCCTAAATCCCTGAGGAGACCCGGTGTGAGAATATGAATAGAATACCAAGGTAACCAGGTTCTATGCCATGCTTGGAAGTATTCCATAGTCCCACTAATGAAACATCCACAGCAAGAAACTACAAACTAGGAAACAAGACTTTCGTTTCAGGTGACAGGAATTAAGCAGTGTGAAATTATACTTATAGCTTGCATGTATTTGGTACTTTATGTGTGAGACACTCATTTTCTAAGTGTGACACACACACACGCCAGCTCATTTAATCATTATAATAGCCCTGTGAGGTAGGTACTATTATTCCTATTTTTCAGGCAAGAAAATTGAATCACAGAGAGATTAGGGACCTTGCTTAGAATCACACCAGAAAATGACAGTAAGGTCACACCCCAGGATAATAGCAGTCAGAATTCCTATCCCAACCAGCCTCTGGCATTTCCTTGTTGTGATTTATGCTCGGCTATTTGAAAATGTCTCTGTGGAACAGCAAAGGTAAGTGGTGGAGAGGACCAGTACCTACAAGGTGTTCCTGAGAGGAAGACAGCCGTCCTTCATCCTTTAACTGAGTACATCTGGACTGCTGAGGATGGAAAACATCAGCTCCATGTCCTTCATCCTCTGAGTACATATGGATTGCTGAGGATGGAAAACATCAGCTCCATGAGCAGAGAGCTAAGTAAGAACAACTGACTCGATTATTATTCTTGTGAGTTACTGGCTTGTTGAAACAAGGCTGGCAGAGTGGCCCAGGGATAGACGACTGAGTGAAACGTGTTGCAGAGCAAGAATCAAGACAAAAGCTTTTTTAGCATCTTGACCTTATCAGGGAGGCATTTTAGTGCACACCAATATAAGGATACCCCTTCCTCTTATTATCATGCCAAGGTAGACTGCTTCTCTTGACAGATCAGCAATCACAATAGGCACAGAGACAGTTCATGTTGCACCAGGCCCATAGTCAAAAGACAAGGCAACAGCACTGGCTAGAACATGTTCCGCCTCTGCAGAGTAGGAAGTGGTTGTTGGGTGTTTGTGAGGCAGGTAAGGGTATGCAAGATGACCTTCTCCTTAAAAGGCCTTGTAAGATTTTTAAGTCTTTATGTGCAAATATATTGAATTTCTATGAAATGAACTAAAAACTATAATGATATTCAACTTTTTACCTATCACATTAGCTAAGAGGCTAAGTGAGCCTGGGATAAAAACCTTAAGAAATGTAGAATGCTCTTCATTAAGAATGCTCCAGTCTTGCTGGTGGCAGAGTTAATTGATATGACCTTTCTAGACAGCAATTTATCAATATGTATGAAGAGCCTTAAGAACCTGATGTCCTCTGAACAGTAATTCCACTCCTGAGAGTCTACAATAATAAAACAATCCTAAATATAAAAGAGAGCTTTTCACTCAAAGAAGTTCATGGGATCATCAGTAATAATTGTGAGAAACTAGTAACAAACAATATTCAATAAGGAAAAGATTAAATACACCATGGTACATCACTCATTAACATGTTATACACCACTTAAAATATTTAAAAGATAATGTAAGAACATGAAAAATGCTCAGGGAATAATTCTAAGTTAGAAGGCTAGTACATAAAGCTGTATACATTACTTTTTTAATGCATATATTTTTGTCAAAGGTTTAGAAGATAAAAGACCATAACTGTTTGATTTCACTCTTTTCATTTCTATTTCTCTGAATTTAAGTCTGTTCATGAATGTTTTGAATTAAAAAATTGAATAAGTTGGAACAACAGACTGGTTCCAAATAGGAAAAGGAGTACGTCAAGGCTGTATATTGTCACCCTGCTTATTTAACTTCTATGCAGAGTGCATCATGAGAAATGCTGGGCTGGAAGAAGCACAAGCTGGAATCAAGATTGCTGGGAGAAATATCAATCACCTCAGATATGCAGATGACACTACCCTTATGGCAGAAAGTGAAGAGGAACTCAGAAGCCTTTTGATGAAAGTGAAAGAGGAGAGTGAAAAAGTTGGCTTAAAGCTCAACATTCAGAAAATGAAGATCCTGGCATCTGGTCCCATCACTTCATGGGAAATAGATGGGAAACAGTGGAAACAGTGTCAGACTTTATTTTTGGGGGCTCCAAAATCACCTCATGCGAAGAGCTGACTCATTGAAAAAGACCCTGACATTGGGAGGGATTGGGGACAGGAGGAAAAGGGGATGAAAGAGGATGAGATGGCTGGATGGCATCACCAACTCGATGGACATGAGTTTGAGTGAACTCCGGGAGTTGGTGATGGACAGGGAGGCCTGGTGTGCTGTGATTCATGGGGTTGCAAAGAGTCGGACACGACTGAGCGACTGAACTGAACAACAATAGTGTAAACTTAACCATCAGAAAGAAAGAGGGATTGTATATAAACAAGCCTGAACCCCATAAGCCCATTGTCATCAAGCCCAAAGGAAAGTCCCAGCACTTGGAAAATGTAATATAATGTTCTGTTGTAGCTGTTAGAGGAATAGCTTTCAAAGTGAAGCTCAAAAGAAAACCTAAAGTAAATGCTCTGGTTATTGCCAGAACTTGGCTTATTTGCAGTAAATTGGCTCAAAAACCTTGCTGTGATTAACCTGCATAAAAAAGCTGGAAATTTAACTTGAATTTTCAGTTACATTGCATTCAATCTTGGGACTTCCCAGGTGGCTCAGTGGTAAAAGAATCTGCTTGCCAATGCAGGAGGCATAGATGTGGGTTTGATCCCTGGGTTGGGAAGATCCCCTGGAGAAGGAAATGACAACCCACTCCTGTATTCTTGCCTGGAGGATCCCATGGACAGAGGAGCCTGGCAGGCCCCAGTCCATGGAGGTGCAAAGAATTGGACATGACTGAGGGACTGAGCATGCAAGCCTGCATCTAATTTTGCTTATTCCCCTGAAGAAACTCACTGTATTGGCAAAGGGCAGGGGTGGGAGAGGGGAAATTCCAAATATGTTTTAGCTCAGACACTCTTCTAAACTCTGGCTCTGAGGTGGAATTTGTCATTGGCATGAATGCTTCTGCACTATAAACGGTTTTGAAAGGAGCAGAGAGGTGTGTGTGTACGTGCCCCAGGTTGTTTCAGGTTCTCTCACGTTTGTATGTAGTTACTTAGTCTAGGATTCAAGTTAGGAGCTGGTAGCCAGGGCTCCTAATTTGTGACCCACTAACACAGTATTATTCTTCTTTTAAAATTTCTTCTGAGGGACTGGCTTCTCTCAGTGCATAGCTATTCAGAAATGTTTAAAAGCACAATAAATATCATCTCATAGTTAGTGCCCTAAAACCTACAAGCAAATAATCCTGCATTTGCAACTACATGAATGGAACTTGAGGGCATTATGCTAAGTGAAATAAGTCTGACAAAGGAAGACAAATGCTGCTATGATATTACTTATATGTGGAATCACAGGGAAGAAAGGAGGAAAACCCCTCACAGATCTAGAGAACAGACTGGTGGTTACCAGGGTTAGGGGGTAGGAGGTGGCCAAATTGGGTGAAGGTGGCCAAAAGGTACAAGCTTCTAGTTATAAAATAAAGAAGTCCTGGGATGTAATATACAGCCGTGGCATCCAGAGTTCACAGTATTGTACTGTGTATCTGAAAACTGCCAAGACAGTAGATATTAAAAATTTTCATCAAAAGAAAAATTGTAGTTCTGTGTTTGATGGATGTTAAATAAGCTTATTGTGGTACTCATTTTGCAATAGGCACATATATCAAATCATTATGTCATACATCTAAAACTATTTAAAACTAATATAATGTTATATGTCAATTGTATCTCAATAAAACAAAAAATTAGAACAAAGCAAAATAAGTAATACTTTTAGATATATAAATGTGCATTATAGAGGGATTCACAAGATAGTATATATAATTTTACTTCTGAGGACAAAGTACCTCTTGTCCTTTTTTCCCCAAATGTAACATTATTCTTTTTATTGTTAAAAATATATATAGCAGGATTTCTCCCTGTATACATTTTGGACATTTGTAAGTTGTAGAAGAAGTAATAGATGTAACATATAACATGTAATAGATCAGGTCACTTCTTTGGCTCTTCTTTTCTTGCATTCCCAGGAAGATAATTATATTACAGGAATTTGTACATTCTGTCTGTGCTGACACTATCTACTATTTTTGTTTTCAAACTCGACTGCTGCCTTCAGCATTGTGCAATGTTTGGCTAGCATTCAGTTTTGGCTGTCAAGACTTTCTTGTATTATACATGATTGCAATAGGTTTTGTTATTGATTCCAGATATGTTTATATGTATTTCTTGTTCTCAGTTTTTTTTGGAGGTTAATCTGCCTAGCGATGTTTATTTAAAGAAAGGAATCTAGGAATCCTTGAGAGTTGGGTTCTCAAAATGGGGGAAAAAACCTGAGTGAAGTCTTTGAAAAGTGAAAACTGATTCAAAGGAAAACCTTTTAGTTCTGAAAAATCTCCAATTTAGAAATATTCTTATGTACAGTCTCTGCACACTGTTGCTGAATATCAGGAGTAAAAGTGAATGTTCACTGATGTTCTTAAATGTACCAAATGGTACATTGTTGTTGGTGCTTAGTAGCTAATGCTGTCGGTCTCTTTTGTGACCTCATGGGCTGTAGTTCGCTCAGATATTCTGTCCATGGGATTTCCAAGGCAAGAATACTGGAAAGGGTTGCCATTTCCTTTTCCAAAATGGTCTATTAGCTTCCAAAATTCAAACCGGCTCTATATTTGGCCATAAACAGAAGAGCAGCATGGCAGAAGTGCCAGTATGGTAACTGGTAGTGTTTTTCTTGGTGAATCAATAAGATGGACAGATGGACACACATGGATTTAAACTCAAAGCTGTTTCAGCCAACCTGGCTTTCATAGGAAGGGCATTTTAATTTTGGTCCCAATAGCCATATAAGTATGTGTGAACCACTGGATAAAGTCTAAACAGTTATTTGTCTCCTATTGCTCATTTACAGTTTATTTAGTTGGAGAAAGCTTTTCTCTATCATAGTAAAACTTAGCACGTCACAAAATGTTTGTGCTCAGTCTTGCAGTATGCAGTTACTTTAAGAGATGTGACATAATCTTATGGCAAAAAATTTTAAATAATCCAGTGTAAAATATTATTTTTTTTCGTTTTAATCCAGAGTAAAATGTTCAGACCTGCAGATGGTAGGCTGGGGTATTTGGAGAGGAGAAAGAGAAGCTTATGATAACTTTTCTGGATTCAGGCTCACCAAGCTGTAGTTTTAGACCATGCCATCGTTGAAGAGGGAGGAGGGAAGAAAAAGAAATAGGAAAGGGAAGTTCTTTCCTGACAGAGGACTAACTGATACCTTCATAAATTGGCTTCTCACTCTGGTCCTGGCAGGTGTTTGTAGCTGATGCTTTCTCCTATGGGTACTTTGTGTGTTATTCACTCAGTCCTGTCTGAATCTTTGCAATCCCAAGGACTGTAGCCCGCCAGGCTCCTCTGTCCATGGAATTCTCCAGGGAAGAACACTGGAGTGGGTAGCCATTCCCTTCTCCAGGGGATCTCCCCAGCCGAGGAATGGCAACCCTGGTCTCCTGCATTGCAGGCAGATTATGGATGAGATGGCTGGATGGCATCACTGACTCAATGGACGTGAGTCTCAGTGAACTCCGGGAGTTGGTGATGGACGGGGAGGCCTGGCTTGCTGTGATTCATGGGGTCGCAAAGAGTCGGACATGACTGAGTGACTGCTCTGATCTGATCTGAGCCACCAGAGAAGCCCATGGGTACTTTGTCTCCTGTGCTAAGTTGCTTCAGTCATGTCTGACTCAGTGCAACCCCATGGACTACAGCCGGCCAAGGCTCCTCTGTCCATGGGATTCTCCAGGCAAAAATACTGGACTGGGTTGGTGTGCCCTTCTGCAGGCGATCTTCCTGACTCAGGGATCAAACCCACATCTCTTACGTCTAACCTGCATCAGCAGACAGGTTCTTTACCACTAGTGCCCCCCGGGAAGCCTTTAGATCTTATTTTAATTTTGACTGTGCTGTGTCTCTGTTGCTGTGCACAGGTTTTCTCTGGCTGTAGCGAGTACAGGCTACTCTCTAGTTGTGTGCTCGGGCTTCTCATCGTGGTGGCTTCTTTTGTTGCATAGCACAGGCTCAGGAGTGTAGGCTCAGTAGTTGTGGTGCACGGCTTAGTAGCCCCGTGGCGTATGGAAGCTTCTCAGACCAGGGGTTGAACCAGTGACCCTTGCACTGCAAGGCAGATTCTTAATCACTGGACCACCAGGGCAGCCCTCCTGTGGGTACCTTAAAGATTGCTGAGTGATCCATTTCAGTGGCAGCTGTCATGATGAGTTGGAGAAGGCAATGGCACCCCACTCCAGTACTCTTGCCTGGAAAATCCCACGGACCGAGGAGCCTGGTGGGCTGCAGTGAGCCCATGGGGTTGCTAAGAGTCAGACACGACTGAGTGACTTCCTTTTCACTTTCATGCATTGGAGAAGGAAATGGCAACCCACTCCAGTGTTCTTGCCTGAAGAATCCAGGGATGGGGGAGCATGGTCGGCAGCCATCTATGGGGTCGCACAGAGTCGGACACGACTGAAGCGACTTAGCAGCAGCAGCAGCAGTCATGGTGAGTAACGTCTTCCTTCTGCCCTCAGCCCTGGTGATATCTTCCATCTTGGTGCTATATCCACATTCTTTTGTGTCCCAGATCACCTTTTTTCCCCACAGGCCCACATCTGGTCCATGGGAATCAAACATTCCTTGGCTTTTACTAGTAGAAGGATAACTCCTTTACCAAGATAGCCCTGTCCTCTCTTTATTTTCCCCAAATAGGCCACTTTATGAGACCATGGAATCCTCCAACTACGGAGAGAATTAGACCTTCTCCAGGTTCTTGGTGAAGCCCTCACTTGCATTAATTTAAGGGGCACCAAACTCCTCTCCTTTCCCCTGGGGTAGTGGAGGGTTCTCAAGCCCAGATTTTTCCACCAAAACATCCCCCACAAATCTCTTTAATTTCCTGAACACTGTGACCCCTTTTAATATTCTTGATCTCACTAAATGGCCCAGAAATGTAGAGCCAGTTTTTTTACATTTCATTTGTGAGTTCTGCCCCTGGTCAACCCCCAGCTTTGGTGTGTACTCCTTTTCATATTTTGTGCCTGGGCCAAAACTTTACTGAACACACCTTTACATTCATGTGACTCCAATCATAGTCATGTTACTATGATCTTAGCCTAAAATTGACAGATGAAATAGAAGACACACATTCAAATTTGAATTTCAGATAAATAATAAATAATTTTTAGTTCATTTATGTCCTATGCACTGTTGGAGACATGTGTAAACTAAAAAACTATGTGCTTATCTGAAATTCAAATTTGACTGGTCATCCTGCATTTTATTTTCCAAATCTAGCAAAATTCTCTTAACCAAGACTCTTCAAATGAAAATAAGAAAATATTTTGATTAGCATTTCATTATCTGCAGGGTTCTATGCACGAATGTATGTCTCTCATATCCAGTTTAGATAACTTGGTATAAACTGTGTGAGAGGCATAAAATCTATTCAGCAAATCTGTACTGATGGCAGTAGATAGGGTTCTGCTTCTGGGTGTGTAAGATTTGTCTTCATCCTGGCTACTAATTTGTCTTGTTACTACACATGTGTATTGAATCTTGAGAGTAAAATAAAGTCTGCTTTCCCTTAGCCATGTTGAGACCTAGTTTAGGGAGGGCTATAATATGATTAAACACATTTTAATACAGGGAATAAGCTGTTCTGCTATTAAACAGTTTTTAACTGCTTGCATTTATCTATTTACTCTTCAACTCATAAATACTTTTATTTATAATGTGTCTTGTAAGGAGTTCAAAATGCATTACAAATGCATCCTATTAAAGCTATCTGATTCCACTGTTGATATTACTAGATATTGTACTATGATCATGCTGTTAATGATAAACAAAGGGCATAGCGCAAGAAAGCAATTTACCAAAGCGAGGTTTCTCTTCAACCTTTTCAGTTCACATTGTGAGGTTCCTTTAATCACAAGTCTTTGTGAGGAGTCTTTAGGTCAATTTAGTTCAGTTCAGTTGCTCAGTCTGTGTCTGACTCTGTGACCCCATGGATTGCAGCATGCCAGGCCTCCCTGTCCATCACCAACTCCCAGAGCTTACTCAAACTCATGTCCATTGAGTCGGTGATGCCATCCAACCATCTCATCCTCTGTCATCCCCTTCTGTCTTTTTGTAGTTGTACATGTTCTTGAGGTCTTGGTTTGGTGCTAGATAGAAAGATCAGTTTACCACACTGAGATTGATGGGTGTGTTTTGAGTTCCTGAGAGGTGTGTGAGAAGACATTTCATGGAAGATGGGATCTTTTGTACTACAAATTCAGAAAATTTTAGCAGAAGACAATGTGGTAGGAAAAAACCATTTATAGAAACTACCCGTGTGATGCTTTAAATATATAACAAATATTTCTGATTATAGATGGCAAAATTTATTATCTTCCTTTCATAGCCTGAGGATTTCTGGACTTAAGACAGGGTCTCAATTAAGATTATTCTGTATTTTTAGGAAGGGCATAAGATGGAATGAGAGACAACTACCTTAAAAGGAAGCTAATATAGGAAAAAGATACACTAATTATAAACATAAGCTGATCATCCTAAATCACAACTAATTTAGGGTAAGCTAATGGTATGATGACATTGGATAAAATGTTGTTTAGTTTGAAATAATGGGACAATACTGCTATGACCACCTCTGTGCTCACTTCTGGATGTAATGGAAGATGTGTAAGAGCTCACAGTGTTTATGTATAAAAGGGAAGACTTAAATGGATATTCTAGCTACCTTTACATACACATAATGCTCCCTTAAATAGAAGATGGGCAGACTTAGGGTAGTTGCAGAATATAACCAGAACATCAATGAATAGTATTTACCAGTATTCACTTTACAGCATGTCACTGGCTAACAAATAGAATTATGTAAAAAAGAAATAGGGTGCTCTGTTTGGTATCAAATGGCCTATTGGGAAAAAGTTTTTAAGCTCAAATTATCACCTTTCAAAAATGTCCCTTAAATAGATGGTTTAAGTTCCTTCTAACTCTATGATATTCTCACAGATCATGAGAATAGTTAACATGAATAGAGTACCTCCCATCACTTCATGGCAAATAGAAGGGGGAAAAAGGGAAGCAGTGACTGATTTTATTTTCTTGGGCTCCACAATCACTGCAGATGGTGACTGCAAGCATGAAATTAAAAGACACTTGCTCCTTGGAAGAAAAGCTATGACAAACCTAAACAATGTATTAAAAAGCAGAGACATCACTTTGCCCACAAAGGCCTGTATAGTCAAAGCTATGGTTTTTCCAGTAGTCATGCACGAATGTGAGAGTCGGACCATAAAGAAGGCTGAGTGCCAAAGAATGGATATTTTCTAACTGTGGTGCTGAAAAAGACTCTTGATAGTCCTGTGGACAGCAAGGCGATCAAACCAGTCAATCCTAAAGGAAATCAACCCTGAGTATTCATTGGAAGGACTGATGCTAAAGCTTCAATACTTTGGCCACCTGATGCGAAGAGCTGACTCACTGGAAAATATCCTGATGCTGGAGAAGATTTGAGGGCAGGAGGAAAAGGGGGCTACAGAGGATGAGATGGTTGGATGTCATCACTGACTCAATGGACATGAGATTGAGCAAATTCTGGGAGATAGTAAAGGACAGGGAAGCCTGGCATGCTGCAGTCTGTGGGGTCATAGAGAGTCATACATGACTTAGTGACTGAACAACAACAACACAGAGTACTTTCTTCAGGCACTGTTCTAAAGGCAAGTACTCATTCATTGATAAAATATTAACTAACTAGTAGGTACCAGACAATTTTTAAAGGTCCAGTTCAGTTCAGTCACTCAGTTGTGTCTGACTTTTTGTGACCCCACAGCATGCAGCACTCCAGGCCTCCCTGTCTATCACCAACTCCTGGAGCCTACTCAAACTCATGTCCATCGCATCGGTGATGCCATCCAACCATCTCATCCTTTGTCATCCCCTTCTCCTCCTGCCTTCAATCTTTCCCAGCATCAAGGTTTTTTTCCAAGGAGCCAGTTCTTCACATCAGGTGGCCAAAGTGTTGGAGTTTCAGCTTCAGCATCAGTCCTTCCAATGAATGGTCAGGACTGATTTCCTTTAGGATGGACTGGTTGGATATCCTTGCTGTCCAAGGGACCCTCAAGAGTCTTCTCCAACACCACAGTTCAAAAGCATCTATTCTTTGGTGCTCAGCCTGCTTTATTGTCCAACTCTCACATCCATACATGACTACTGGAGAAACCATAGCTTTGACTAGATGGACCTTTGTTGGCAAAGTAACGTCTCTGTTTTTTAATAAGCTGTATAGGTTGGTCATAGCTTTTCTTCCAAGGAGCAAGTGTCTTTTAATTTCATGGCTGCAGTCACCATTTGCAGTGATTTGGGAGCCCCCAAAAATAAAGTCTGACACTGTTTCCCCATCTATTACCCATGAAGTGATGGGACCAGATGCCATGATCTTAGTTTTATAAATATTGAGCTCTAAGCCAACTTTTTCACTCTCTTCTTTCACTTTCATAAAGAGGCTCTTTAGTTCTTCTTCACTTTCTGCCATAAGGGTAGTGTCATCTGCATATCTGAGGTTATTGATATTTCTCCTGGCAATTTTGATGCCAGCTTGTGCTTCATCCAGTCCAGCGTTTCTCCTGATGTACTCTGCATATAAGTTAAATAAGCAGGGTGACAATATACAGTCTTGACATACTCCCTTCCTGATTTGGAACCAGTATGTTTTTCCATGTCCAGTTCTAACTATTGCCTCTTGACAAGGTCCAAGGGTATGTCAAATTCTTGACTTCATACAGTAATATTCTAAATTGCATAAGCACACACATAGTAAATGTGAAAATTTACTACACATAGTAAATGAGAAAATGATACATGTTAGAAAAACAGAGTCAGTAAGTGGAATGGGGAGTCCTAAGGGAGGTTTTACTGCCTTGAATTGGAAAGGTCTTAATGAGATTACATTTGAATGAAGGTTTGAAGAGGATGAGGGTGAAGCCACATGAATATCTGCAGGAGGAATGGTCCATGCAGAGGGAACAGCAAGTGCAAAGGTCCTAAAACAAGACTTGCCTTTTTTGTTCTGGAGACCAATATGTCTGGGGACAAGGTAGCACAGGAGGGAGTTATAGGAGTTAAGGTCAGAGATGCAAGGAGAGATCAGTTTTTGTTGGGCTTTCCAGGTCTTGGTTGAGAATTTTTTTTCTCTGATCAAGATTGACAGTCATTTAAGAGACTGGGGAGAGGCATTACATGGTGTGGCTTACAGTGTGATTTGCAGAGAATATATTTTGGGGAGCAAGGGTGATAGTTAGGAGACTGTTGCCTTAACTGTGAGCAAGATGACGACAGATGACACCAAGTTGGCCGCAGTGGAAGTGGTGAGGAGTGGTCAGAGCCCGCAGAAGGTTGGGACAGCAGAATTTGCTAACAGGTTGAATGTGGGATATGATAGAAAGGAAGGGTTAGAATGACTTCACAGAACTGGGCCAAGCAGATGAAAGGACTGGATTGGCATGAGATGAGATGGGAAAGACTGTGGTTTGGGGAATTGGGAGGCATAGCAGCAGCTTTATGAGAATTATCCCTTTAAACATATGAAAACCCTCTGAGGTTATAATGCCCATTCAACAGGTGAGGTAACTGATATATAGAGAAGTTAAGAAACTGGGTAGCTTTCAAACTGTTGAATGGATGATTTGCACACTGGCGCCTGACTCCATCTAATAATGTTTTGTTGTCTCATAGTAAACCTGGTTACAACACGGCTTCAAACGTTAAGTTTCAATAACATGAGAAACACTGCGTTGTAAGAATCTATAGGAGGGGGGGTATGGGAAAAGGAAAAGTTGAAATTCCAATTCTGAGCATAGACAATGACTCCTGTGTCTCAATTATTACTAATGAAGAAAACATATTGAGTAAAGATATTTTTCTTGGGTTAGCTAATTGTTAAATTAAAATTTTTTTTTCTAATTGGAAATTGATTCTTATTTATCTAAATTCAGCAGGGAGGTAATTGTTTTCCTCTTTTAAGTGGTTTTACTTTTATTTTTCATCACAGTGGCTAGAAATCTTCAACATGATAAAGAACTTTTAAATTTAGTACTATATATATTCACTCCATTTCCCTTCTATGAAATATTAAAGATAATTTGAAAAGTATAACAAAGTTTAAGAATCTAACCAAGGTCACACTAAGAGGTAACCATGAATGATCTTTTAGTACGTTTCCTTTTAGTACTTTTAGTATTCATATTTATAGATGTTATACATAGTGTAAAGTTCACTATATATAACTTTTTCACTGACATGATATCATGACATTTTTCCCATGCTATTTTTCTTTTTTCTGGCCACGCTGTGCAGCTTGTGGGATCTCGGTTCCCTGACCAAGGATTGAACCCAGACCACGACAGTGAAAGCACCAAATCATAACCGCTAGACTGCCAGGGAACTCTGTTTCCATGTTATTAAATCCTTTATAAATATAATATCTATTCATAATTCTTCTAAGCATTTCCCTGCTATGGAACTGACCCACAACTATGTAATACCTTTTTAAAAAGACTTTTTTTTGGCATGTTGTGAATACTTTCCAAATACAACTGTTTGTGTTTGGAATGAAAACATATTATGGAGATGGTGCAGGCAGTGATGTGGCAGTAGTTCTGTAACTTTCTCTTTGAAATGGTCATCAGTGGGTGAGAAAGCTCATCAGCTGATGGTCACTTCACTAGAGGTCTATGTTTCACGCTCTTTGAGAATTAGGTATTATTAATGTTCTCTTTCATGTCAATAAACATTGTCAGAGACATCTGTTTAAAAACAGACAAGGAAGTGGTGTGCCCCAGGCCAATATTTGTATTTTTGTTACAGTCTTCTTGGATCTTTTATAGGAAGTGATAAATATAAGCCTCTCCAAATAACAGTGTGAACTTCAATTCTGTTTTAATTATTCTTCTTCTACTAGGTGGTATTTAAGTGTTTAGTATTTTTCAGGGATTAAAACTAGGCTAATTGTGCAATCTGTGATGAGCATATTGAGATATTTATAGATTTCAAGCTTTAGGAATTAAATGTTCTAAGTGCTCTGGAAATATTGTTGTGTGTATTCTTACATACAATGCACATACTCTAATAATGATCTCTGTTTATACTTGGACAGACACTTGTTTGGAATATAAAGTGACTGACAATTTAATAATCAATCTATAGTGATAGTATTTGCCTATTTCATTTTTAACTAAAAATAAATTAAATATAAATGCCACCAATTTTCATGAAGTATTTGTGGTAGCTAATGCCTAAGTCTGTAATATCCAAAAAGTAAACCAGCATAAAGAGCTAGTCAATAGCACATTATATTTAAGAAAAACTTCCATATAATAAGTAGATGGCCAATCTTAAAAGTTAAATATGAAAATAATATATATCTAGAATTAAGATTCAGAGAAGGCAATGGCAACCCACTCCAGTACTCTTGCTTAGAAAATCCCATGGTTGGAGGAGCCTGGTGGGTTGCAGTCCATGGGGTTGCGAAGAGTCGGACACGACTGAGTGACTTCACTTTCACTTTTCACTTTCATGCATTGGAGAAGGAAATGGCAACCCACTCCAGTGTTCTTGCCTGGAGAATCCCAGGGACCGGGGAACCTGGTGGGCTGCCGTCTGTGGGGTTGCACAGAGTCAGACACGACTGAAGTGACTTAGCAGCAGCAGCAGAATTAAGATTATGCTAAGTAAATTTAATCTTTGATAATTTGGACATTTTTTGAATTATAAAAGATATATGAAAATACCAATTGTTCTTGTACTGTGGAAATGTTGATGTTTACTAGGAAAAACTCAAGAATGTGAGAATTGTAGGACCTATAAACTTAATCTAATAAAAACATACTAGAAGACTGGAGTCAATAAATTCAAATAATGCAGAGTCATAAATAAGCTCCACGTTGTCTGACCTCTCATTCATGGACTTTTTTCCTCAACAGAACATCAATCACTCTTCCTTATGAGACTTTGTCTTGTAAAGATGACTAAATGCTAGGTTAATAAGGTTTGTGTCCAAAGATCCTGAAAAGAGTAATGTTACCAATATGGCAACATAAGTCATTCCTAACTTTGTTTCTCCTCACAAGGACAGCTACTAACAACTCTTCACAGACAAAATAATCCTGAAAAAATCCTAGAACATGGGGGATAGGCTGAAGCACTCCCTGCACCATCACAACCAAGACACTGTTATAGAAGTATACAAGAGAAGTGACTACACAGTACTGAAAATGCACCCCACCCCCAGGCTGGTGCAGCACCACGCTGAGAGATACCTTCTGAGGTTATGATTCCTCCAGTAGAAAAGGAGAGTCCAAGGCAGAGTCCTGCTCTCCCAGCATTGTGGATCACTTTGTGGGAACTCTGGTCTTATTCATGGGATTTCAGGGGAATATGTGAGGCTTGACCCTTGAGAATCTGATTGTGATGGAAAAGTGGGTAGGGTCTTGCAACAATCAGCACTCAGATTTTGATAGACTGAGTTCTTACTTGCAGTACCCAAATAAGTAGTCAAAATCAACATGTTTGCTGATCAGGAAAGCCAAGACAGTATAGCAGTATGACTAGGAAACTTGGCAAGGGAAGTTCTGCCTGATTCAGGTCCTTAAAGAGTGTTGCCAGCCCTGAAATTTGGTCAGGACCACAAAGAGAACTTTTGGCTTCAAAGCCAGTTCCCCAGCTTTTCCCAGGCAGGGAAACTAATTTGTGGTCCTTCCCATTGCAAAACCCAGCCTTAAGCCTACCCAGCCAATGAATCTATTTAGAGTACATGGAAAGCTGCACAGCCTGTCCAGCAGCCATTTGTACAGTGGCAATTGAACAGTGAGCATAGCCCATGGCATTCTCTATCTGCAGAGCAAAACCAGTGGGTAGGCCAAGGAATTCAGCACACAAGCTTTGCTGATTTGTGTCTCCAAACAATGAGCTGTGTGAGCCCTAGGACCCATTTTGCTGCCCTCCAGGGCAGGGAAACTCATCTGTAGCCCTACCTACTGCTGACAATAGTATCTAGTCTCAGTATCTAGAAAACTTAAACTGAGAACCCAGGGAATGGCGAAGTCCATCCTTCAGCCTTGCTTGGGCAGGAAACCAAGCCATCAGTCCTACCCAACTATTCTTCACCAACAGCAAAAATGCCTCTCCTCACTTCAGAGCTTGAGAGGAAACTCACTCCAAAATAGATTCTTGTGGCAAGCATCATCTGCCCAAGGGCACTACTGGAAACCTGAACAACTGCAGTGACGGTGAGGAACTGTCTCTATGAAAATGAATCTGCAGTATAGGAAGAGGAGATTGCTTGCTCAAATGTTCAAGTACCAACATAAGGAGTCAAGAATCATGAAAAGTAAACAAGACACCAAAGAACAGTAATAAAGTTCCAGTAACTGACCATAAAGAAACGAAGATCTAAGAACTGTCAAAGAATTCAAAATAATCTTGAAGTTTAGCAAACTACAAGAACACAAAAATAGATAAATAAGAAAAACAACACATAAAAAAAGTTCAAAGAAATAGCAAACCATCAATAAAAAAATCCCAGAGGTGAAAAAACAGTGACTGAACTGAGAAACTTAATAAAGAGATTGGAAAGCACATTCAACCACTCAGAAGAATGAGTGACCTTGAGACAGAGCATTTGAAATTCAGAGGAGCAAAAAGAAAAAAAAAAAAGAATGAAAAAGAATGAAGAAAAGCCAGTGGAACTCATAGGACACAACCAAACAATAGGCACAATATGAAAATTCCAGGAGAATAAAAGACAGAAAATATATTTAAAGCAATAATGGCTGAAAACTTCTCAAAACTGGAGAGAGAAACATCCAGATCAATGAGGCCCAAAGAACCCCAAATAGGTCGAACCCAAACAGGTGTGCACCAAGATACATTAAATTGTTAAAAGTCAAAGACAAAAAAAAAAAAAAAAAGAATTTTGAAAACAACAGGAGAAAAGAGAGATATTACACACAAGGGAATCCCCACAAGACTATTGTTGGATTCCTCAACAGTAATAGTTCAGGCCAGTAGAGTATGGAAGGATCTATTGAAAATATTGAAAGAAAACAAACCTGTCAATCAGAATTCTATACCCGGCAAAACTCCTTCAGAATAAAGGAGAGATAAAGACCTTCCAGAGAAAACAAAAACTGAGGGAGTTGATCATCACTCCACCTGTCTTACAAGAAATGCTAAAGGAGTTCTTTAAGTATAAGTTAAAGGATGCTAATTAACATCATAAGAACATAAGAAGGTATCATAAAACTCAATGATAATGGTAAATAGATAGTCAAAGTCGATCCTGTTATATGGTAACAGTGGCATGTAATTCACTTACAATGATAGTTTCAAAGTTAAAGAAACAGTAAAAACAACTTTCAGAATCACAATATAAAACAAGTAAAAGGTAATTAATAATCTAAAAAGTGAGAGGGTGAAAGAAGTGAAAGTGAAAAGTTTAGGAATGCTGTCAAGGTTAAGTTGTTAGTTTAAAATAAGGGGCTATAATTTTAAGATTATAATTAAACATTATAATTATAAATAATTATGATAAACTATAATTCAACTTATTATAACTAAAGTTCCTCTTGATGAAAGTAAAAGAGAGTGAAAAAGTAAAATTCAACATTCAAAAAATTAAGATCATGGCATCTGGTTCCCTCACCTCACAGCAAATAGATGGGGAAACAATGGAAACAGTGACAGATTTTATTTTCTTGGGCTCCAAAATCACTGTGAAGATGGTGACTGCAGCTGTGAAATGAAAAGACACTTGCTCCTTGGAAGAAAAGCTATTGAGAAACTTAGACAGCATATTAAAAAGCAGACACTACTTTGCCAACAAAGGTCTGTCTAGTCAAAGCTATGGTTTTTTCAGTACTCATGTATGGATGTGAGAGTTGGACTATACAGAAAGTTGAGTACCAAAGAATTGATGTTTTTGAACTGTGGTGTTGGAGAAGACTCTTGAGAGTCCCTTGGACTGCAAGGAGATCTAACCAGTCCATCCTAAAGGAAATCAGTCCTGAATATTCACTGGAAGGACTGATGCTGAATCTGAAACTCCAATACTTTGGCCACCTGATATGAAGTACTGACTCATTGGAAAAGACCCTGATACTGGGGAAGACTGAAGGCAGGAGGAGAAGGGGATGACAGAGGATCAGATTTTGGATGGCATCACTGACTCAGTGGACATGAGTTTGAGCAAAATCCAGGAGTTGTGATGGACAGGGAAGTCTGACATGCTGCGGTCCTTGGGGTTGCAAAAAGTCAGACATGACTGAACAACCGAACTGAATTATAAGATATTTTATGCAAGCCACATAGTAACCACAAGGGAAAAACCTTTAGTAATTATACAAAATAACATAATGGGTAAAAGCAAACTGATACCAAAAGACATTAAACACACAAAAAAAGACAGTAGCATAGGAATCAATGAATAATGGATATACAAACTAGCCTGAAATTTATGAATTGGCAATAGTAAATCCTTATCTATCAATAGCTATTTTAAATGTGAATGGATTAAATTCTCCAATCAAAAGACATAGAATGGCTAAATGAATTTTAAAAAGATCAATGATATGCTGAATACAAAACTCACTTTACCCCTAGATAAACAAAGACAGAGTGAAGGGATAGAAAAAGATATTTCAAGCAAACATAACCAAATTGTGGTGCTCAACTGTGTAGAGGTAGCTATACTTATCAGACAAAAGACTTTAAAAATGGTAACATTAGCAGTTTTATTTGTCTACATAATGCTAAAGGGGTCAATTCATCAAGAAACTTTAAAAATTGTAAATATTTCTGCATCCAACATTAGAATACATAAATATATAAAGCAAACAATAGTAGAGCTAAACAGAAATAAACAGCAATCCAATAATAGTTGGAGAATTCAATGCCCTACTCTAAACAACAGATTACTGAGGCAGAGGCTAATAAGGAAACATCAGATTTAAATAACACTATAGGGTTTCTCAGAGAAGTCAATGGCAACCCACTCCAGTACTCTTGCCTGGAAAATCCCATGGATGGAGGAGCCTGGTAGTCTGCAGTCCATGGGGTCACTAGGAGTCAGACACAACTGAGTGACTTCACTTTCACTCTTTGGAGAAGGAAATAGCAACCCACTCCAGTATTCTTGCCTGGAGAATCCCAGGGACAGGGGAGCCTGGTGGGCTGCTGTCTATGGGGTCGCACAGAGTCGGACACGACTGAAGCAACTTAGCAGTAGCAGAAGCAGCAGCATAGGGTTTCTCAGGTGATACTAGTGGTAATGAACTCTCTTGCTAATGCAGGAGATGTAAGAGATGCGTGTTCTGTCCCTGGAACAGGAAGATTCCCTGAAGGAAGGCACAGCAATGCACTTAAGTATTCTTGTCTGGAGAATCCCATGGACAGAAGAACGTGGTGGGCTATGGTCCACAGGGTCACAGAGAGTCAAACACGACTCAAGTGACTTAGCATGCACTCATAGACCAAACAGACCCAACACACATAGAAAGAACACTATCTGACAACATCAGAATGTATTTTTTTCCCTCAAGTGCACATAGAACATTTTCCAGGATAGACCATGTGTTAGGCCACAAAACAAGTCTTAGCAAACTCAAGAAGTCTGAAATCATGCCCAGTTATCTTCTCTGACCACAATCATTTGAAACTAGAAACCAGTAACAGGAGGAAAATAACAAAACTCACAAATAAATGAAAATCAAACAATCAATGGATCAAAGAAGAAATTAAAGAGAAATTAAAAAGTATCCTGAGACAAATGAAAATGGAAACAGAGCATGCCAAAATTATGGGATGAAACAAAAACATTTCTAAGAGGAAGGTTCACGGCAATAAACACCTACATTAAGAAACAACAAATATCTCAAATAAATAACCTAACTCCACACTTCAAGGAATTAATAAACAGACCCCAAAGTGAGCAGAAGGAAGGAAATAATACAGATTATGGCAGAAATAAATTAACTAGAGAACAGGAAAATCATAGAAAAGATAAACAAAACTGAGTAGGTTCTTTAAAAAAGATTAACAAATTAATAAACTTTTAGCAAGACAAACAAAGGAAAGACAGAGGACTCAAATGCACAAAACTGTAACTAAAAGGGGGACATTACAGCTGATACCATGGAAATACACAGGAGCATAAAAAGCTACTATGAACAACTTACATCAACAAACTGAACAACCCAGAAGCAATGAAAAAATTCTTTGAAACAATACCTACCAAGACTGAATATGGAGAAAATAGAAAATCTGAACTGATCAATTACTAGTAAGGAGAATGAATCAATAACAAAAATCTCCCAATAGGGAAAAGCTCAAGACTCAAACTTATTTTAGGAGGCCAGCACTACCCTGGTATGAAAGCTAAAAAAGGACAGGAGGAGAAAAGAAAACTGTAAGCCAATATCCATACTGAGGATAAATACAAAAATTCTCAATACTAGCAAAATGAATTCAGCAGCACATTAAAAAGGATTATTCATTATGATCAAGTGGGATTTGCCCCTAGGATGTAAGGGTAGTTTAACATATGCAAATCAATAAATGGAATGCACACATTAATAGAATAAAAGAAAAAAAATCTTATGACTATCTTGATAGGTACAGAAAAAGCATTTGATATATTTCAACATGTGTTCATGATAAAACCTCTAACAAATTAGGTACAAAATGAGCACATAATAAAAATCATATGTGACAAGCCCACAGTTAACATCATATTCAAACTCAGTGGTTAAAGGTTGAAAGTTTTTCTTCTAGGATCAAGAACAAGACAAGGATGATCGTTCTCACCACTCTTATTCAATATAGTACTGAAATCCTAGCCAGAGCAAGCAGGCAAGAAAAAGAAATAAAACTTAGCAGAATTGAAAAGGAAGAAATAAAATGGTCTCTATTAGCATATGACACGATTTTATATGTAGACATAAATACTTTGTCAAAAAAAACTGTTACCCTAATAAATTAAATAAAGTTGCAGAATACAAAATTAGAATAGAAAACTTAGTAGTATTTTTATACTAATAAACATTCTGAAAAAGAAATTTAAAAAATAATTCCATTCACAATAGCGTCAAACCCAAAAAGTACTTAGGGATAAATTTGACCACAAGGTGAAATATCTCTATACTGAAAACTGTAAGGCATTGATGAAAAAAACTGAAGACACAAATAAATGGAAAGGTATGTGTGTGTTCATGGATTAGAATAATTAAAACATTGAAACTACCACAAGCCATCTATAGAGTCAACACAATCTCTATCAATATCTCAAAGAGATTTTTTTTTTTTACAGAAGGAGAAAAAAAGCTGCAAAATTTTTATAGGATCATTAATAAAGACCTTCAAAGCCAAAAAAAAAAAAAAAAAACCTTAATGATGGCAAAGACAAGGATGTTCAAAACAAGGAAATATCATACTTTCTGATTTCAAGCTATATTATAGAACTATAGTAATCCAAGTAGTATGTTACTGGCATAAAATAGACATATTTACCAATAGAAGATAATTGCACATCCAGGAAAAAACCCATTTATAGAGAGTAAACTGATATTTGATGAAAAAGCCCATAAAACTTAATGGAGAAATGAGTCTTTTCGATAAACTGTGCTGGGAAAACTTGATATTCACATATAAAACAATAAAACTTGACCCCTACCTTACACTACTTACATAAATTAACTTAAAATGGATGTAAAAAACCTACATGCAAAACTGGAAAACTTAAAACTCCTAAAAGAAAACACAGAAAATAATTTCCTTGATATGAGTCTTGACAATGATTTTTTGGACTTAACACCCAAAGTATAAGCAACAAACTAAAAAACAAATGGAACTACATCAAACTAAAAAAGCTCCTGCATAACAAAAGAAATGATCAACAAAATGAAAAGGTAACCTAGTGAATGGGGAAAAATGTTTGTAAACTGTATCTGATAAAGTGTTAATATCCAAAATATATAAAGAATTCACATACAGCTCAATAACAATAACAAATAAAATAATTTAAAAATGGAAAAAGGACCTGAACAGAATACCTGTAATATTCTTCCAAAAAACACATGTGAATGGCCAAAAAATAAGGGGTGATCAACATTACTAATAAAAGAAATGCAAATCAAAACCACAATGATATATCACATCATATCTATTAGAATGGCTATTAACAAAAAGACAAGAAATAAAAACTGTTCCTGGAGAATGTAGAAAAAAGGGAACCCTTGTGCACTGCTGATGGAAATAAAAATTGGTGCAGCAACTTAGGAAAACAGTATGGAAGTTACTCAAAGAAAAGTAGCATGTGATCCAGCAATTAAACTTTTTGGTATTTATCCAGAGGAAATTAATACACTTACTTGAAAAGATATCTGCACCTCTACGTTCACTGCAGCATTCTTTATAATAGCCAAAACTTGGAAAGAATCCAAGTGTTTGTCAACAGATGAGTAGATAAAGAAGATGTCATACATATATATCAATACAACAAACTATTATTCAGCAGTAAAAGGCGGCTGCGACGGGCACTAAAGCGCGGCCAAGAGGAGCTACCCCACATCCGAGGTCAGGGGCAGAAGCCGGGAAGACCCTATGCCGAAGGGCGGCAGCCAAGAGGAGTTACCCCACGTCCGAGGTCAGGGGCAGTGGCCCAGAGTGCCAGACTCCGACAGCGCAGGAACGGCCGAGAGCAGCTACCCCACGTCCGAGGCCAGGGGCGGCGGGTGGGAGGAGCAACGCCACGCCGGAGGCCAGGGGGGGCGGCCGAGAGGAGATCCCCAGAGTCCAAGGTAAGGGGCGGCGACGAGAGGAGTTACCCCATGTCCGAGGTCAGGGGCGGCGGCCGGGAGGAGATACTCCACGCCCTTAAGCCCGAGGCCAGGGGTGGTGGGCAGGAGGAGCTACCCCACGCTGTGGCTGCGCAGGCACAGGAGGGCCTAGAGGAGCTATCCCACTTTGAAGGTCAGGAAGGGCGGTGGTGAGGAGATACCCCTCGTCCAAGGTAAGGAGCATTGGCTGTGCTTTGCTGGAGCAGCCGTGAAGAGATACCCACACCCAAGGTAAGAGAAACCCAAGTAAGACGGTAGGTGTTGCAAGAGGGCATCAGAGGGCAGACACACTGAAACCATACTCACAGAAAACTAGTCAATCTAATCACACTAGGACCACAGCCTTGTCTAACTCAATGAAACTAAGCCATGCCCGTGGGGCAACCCAAGACAGGCGGGTCATGGTAGAGAGATCTGACAGAATGTGGTCCACTGGAGAAGGCAATGGCAAACCACTTCAGTATTCTTGCCTTGAGAACCCCATGAATAGTATGAAAAGGCAAAATGATAGGATACTGAAAGAGAAACTCCCCAGGTCAGTAGGTGCCCAATATGCTACTGGAGATCAGTGGAGAAATAACCCCAGAAAGAATGAAGGGATGGAGCCAAAGCAAAAAGAATATCCAGCTGTGGATGTGACTGGTGATAGAAGCAAGGTGCGATGCTGTAAAGAGCAGTATTGCATAGGAACCTGGAATGTCAGGTCCATGAATCAAGGCAAATTGGAAGTGGTCAAACAGGAGATGGCAAGAGTGAATGTCGACATTCTAGGAATCAGCAAACTGAAATGGACTGGAATGGGTGAATTTAACTCAGGTGACCATTATATCTACTACTGTGGGCAGGAATCCCTCAGAAGAAATGGAGTAGCCATCATGGTTAACAAAAGAGTCTGAAATGCAGTACTTGGATGCAATCTCAAAAATGACAGAATGATCTCTGTTCGTTTCTAAGGCAAACCATGCAATATCACAGTAATCCAAGTCTATGCCCCAACCAGTAATGCTGAAGAAGCTGAAGTTGAATGGTTCTATGAAGACCTACAAGACCTTTTAGAACACCCCAAAAAGATGTCCTTTTCATTATAGGGGACTGGAATGCAAAAGTAGGAAGTCAAGAAACACCTGGAGTAACAGGCAAATTTGGCCTTGGAATACGGAATGAAGCAGGGCAAAGACTAATAGAGTTTTGCCAAGAAAATGCACTGGTCATAGCAAACACCTTGTTCCAACAATACAAGAGAAGACTCTATACATGGACATCACCAGATGGTCAACACCAAAATCAGACTGATTATATTCTTTGCAGCCAAAGATGGAGAAGCTATATACAGTCAGCAAAAACAAGACCAGGAGCTGACTGTGGCTCAGACCATGAACTCCTTATTGCCAAATTCAGACTTAAATTGAAGAAAGTAGGGAAAACCACTAGACCATTCAGGTATGACCTAAATCAAATCCCTTATGATTATACAGTGGAAGTGAGAAATAGATTTAAGGGCCTAGATCTGATAGATAGAGTGCCTAATGAGCTATGGAATGAGGTTTGTGACATTGTACAGGAGACAGGGATCAAGACCATCCCCATGGAAAAGAAATGCAAAAAAGCAAAATGGCTGTCTGGGATTGCCTTACAAATAGCTGTGAAAAGAAGAGAAACAAAAAGCAAAGGAGAAAAGGAAAGATATAAACATCTGAATGCAGAGTTCCAAAGAATAGCAAGAAGAGATAAGAAAGCCTTCTTCAGCGATCAATGCAAAGAAATAGAGGAAAAAACAGAATGGGAAAGACTAGAGATCTCTTCAAGAAAATCAGAGATACCAAAGGAACATTTCATGCAAAGATGGGCTCAATAAAGGACAAATGGTATGGACCTAACAGAAGCAGAAGATATTAAGAAGAGATGGCAAGAATACACAGAAGAACTGTACAAAAAAGATCTTCATGACCCAGATAATCACGATGGTGTGATCACTGACCTAGAGCCAGACATCCTGGAATGTGAAGTCAAGTGGGCCTTAGAAAGCGTCACTACGAACAAAGCTAGTGGAGGTGATAGAATTCCAGTTGAGCTATTTCAAATCCTGAAAGATGATGCTGTGAAAGTGCTGCAATCAATATGCCAGCAAATTTGGAAAACTCAGCAGTGGCCACAGGACTGGAAAAGGTCAGTTTTCATTCCAATCCCAAAGAAAGGCAATGCCAAAGAATGCTCAAAGTACCACACAATTGTACTCATCTCACACGCTAGTAAAGTAAAGCTTAAAATTCTCCAGGCCAGGCTTCAGCAATATGTGAACCATGAACTTCCTGATGTTCAAGCTGGTTTTAGAAAAGGCAGAGGAACCAGAGATCAAATTGCCAACATCCGCTGGATCATGAAAAAAGCAAGAGAGTTCTAGAAAAACATCTATTTCTGCTTTATTGCCTATGCCAAAGCCTTTGACTATGTGGATCACAATAAACTATGGAAAATTCTGAAAGAGATGCGAATACCAGACCACCTGATCTGCCTCTTGAGGAATTTGTATGCAGGTCAGGAAGCAACAGTTAGAACTGGACATGGAACATCAGACTGGTTCCAAATAGGAAAAGGAGTATGTCAAGGCTGTATATTGTCACCCTGTTTATTTAACTTGTATGCAGAATACATCATGAGAAACGCTGGACTGGAAGAAACACAAACTGGAATCAAGGTTGCCAGGAAATATATCAATCACCTCAGATATGCAGATGACACCACTCTTATGGCAGAAAGTGAAGAGGAACTCAAAAGCCTCTTGATGAAGGTAAAAGTTGAGAGTGAAGAAGTTGGCTTAAAGCTCAACATTCAGAAAACGAAGATCATGGCATCCAGTCCCATCACTTTATGGGAAATATATGGGGAAACAGTGGAAACAGTGTCAGACTTTATTTTTCTAGGCTCCAGCATCACTGCAGATGGTGACTGCAGCCATGAAATTACAAAACGCTTACTCCTTGGAAGGAAAGTTATGACCAACCGAGATAGCATATTCAAAAGCAGAGACATTACTATGCGAACAAAGGTTCATCGAGTCAAGGCTATGGTTTTTCCTGTGGTCATGTATGGATGTGAGAGTTGGACTGTGAAGAAGGCTGAGCACCGAAGAATTTATACTTTTGAACTGTGGTGTTGGAGAAGACTCTTGAGAGTCCCTAGGACTGCAAGGAGATCCAACTAGTCCATTCTGAAGGAGATCAGCCCTGGGATTTCTTTGGAAGGAATGATGCTAAAGCTCAAACTCCAGTACTTTGGCCACCTCATGTGAAGAGTTGACTCATTGGAAAAGACTCTGATGCTGGGAGGGATTGAGGGCATGAAGAGAAGGGGGTGACAGAGGATGGTATGGCTGGATGGCATCACTGACTCGATGGACATGAGTCTGAGTGAACTCCGGGAGTTGGTGATGGACAGGGAGGCCTGGTGTGCTGCGGTTCATGGGGTAGCAAGGAGTCGGACACGACTGAGCGACTGATCTGATCTGATCTGAAAAGAGAAAAAAAAAAAGCCTTGCCATTTCCAACAACACAGAGGGATTTTAGAGGCATTATGCTAAATGAAATAAAGCCAGAGAAAGACAAACTTACATGTAGAATCTGGAACAAACACACACCAAAACAGCTCTTAGAAAAAGAGATCAGATTTGTTGTTTCCAGAAGTGTGTGTGTGTGTGGTGGTGGGCAGTGGGGTCGCGGGCGGGGAGGGGTGGGGTGGGGGTGGGAATTGGATGAAGGTGATGAAAAGATGAAAGGGTACAGACTTCCAGATACAAGAAAAATAATTACTAGAGGTTGTTGTGGTCCATGCGCGGGTTGGAAAAGAACTTCCAGACATGAGACAGAATGAAAAAAGCAAAAAGTTTATTAGAGTGGAGACGCTGTTAGAACAGCCGGCCAGCTCAAGGGAGAACCGACATTGAAGAGGGGTCCTTTTATACCCAGGGCACAAGGAGGGGATAGGGGTCTTGCGGGTCATTTGCTGATTGGGTGAGGCACGTATACAGGGTGGAGGCATGGAGAGTAAGGCAAATATCTTCTCCCTATGGGGTAGGAGGGGAGACAGGTTATACTGCTCAGGAGAACCTGAAATCCATTAATAGTTACAACATGGGGGAGGGAAGGACAATAAGGGTCTGGTTTTCCATTCCTGCATTCCAAGACCCTCCTTGGTTTTATCTGCTCTTTCGTCCATGGTTCACCACAGAGGTGTAATGTAAAACATGACAACTTGAGTTAACACAGATGTATAGTATCCAAAGAATAGCAAGAAGAGATAAGAAAGCCTTCCTCAGCGATCCATGCAAAGAAATAGAGCAAAACAACAGAATGGGAAAGACTAGAGATCTCTTCAAAAAAAATTAGAGATACCAAGGGAACATTTTGTGCAAAGATGGGCTCGATAAAGGACAGAAATGGTATGGACCAAATAGAAGCAGAAGATATTAAGAAGAGGTGGCAAAAATACACAGAAGAACTGTACAAAAAAGATCTTCATGACCAAGATAATCGTGAGGGTGTGATCACTCACCTAGAGCCAGACATCCTGGAATGTGAAGTCAAATGGGTCTTAGGAAGCATCACTATGAACAAAGCTAGTGGAGGTGATGGAATTCCAGTTGAGCTATTTCAAATCCTAAAAGATGATGTTGTGAAAGTGCTGCACTCAATATGCCAGCAAATTTGGAAAACTCAGCAGTGGCCACAGGACTGGAAAAGGTCAGTTTTCATTCCAATCCCAAAGAAAGGCAATGCCAAAGAATGTTCAAACTACCACACGATTGTACTCATCTCACATGCTAGTAAAGTAATGCTCAAAATTCTCCAAGCCAGGCTTCAGCAATATGTGAACTGTGAAATTCCAGATGTTCAAGCTGGTTTTAGAAAAGGCAGAGGAACCAGAGATCAAATTGTCAACATTTGCTGGATCATCGAAAAAGCAAGAGAGTTCCAGAAAAACATCTGTTTCTGCTTTATTGACTATGCCAAAGCCTTTGACTGTGTGGATCCCAATAAACTGTGGAAAATTCTGAAAGAGATGGGCATACCAGACAGCCTGACCTGCCTCTTAAGAAACCTATATGCAGATCAGGAAGCAACAGTTAGAACTGGACATGGAACAATAGACTGGTTCTAAATAGGAAAAGGAGTACGTCAAGGCTGTATATTGTCATCCTGTTTATTTAACTTCTATGCAGAGTATATCATGAGAAATGCTTGGCTGGAAGAAGCACAAGCTGGAATCAAGATTGCCGGGAGAAATATCAATCACCTCAGATATGCAGATGACACCACCCTTATGGCAGAAAGTGAAGAGGAACTCAAAAGCCTCTTGATGAAAGTGAAAGTGGAGAGTGAAAAAGTTGGCTTAAAGCTCAACATTCAGACAACGAAGATCATGGCATCCGGTCCCATCACTTCACAGGAAATAGATGGGGAAACAGTGGAAACAGTGTCAGACTATTTTTTTGTACTCCAAAATCACTGCAGATGGTGATTGCAGCCATGAAATTAAAAGAAGCTTACTCCTTGGAAGGAAAGTTATGACCAACCTAGATAGCATATTCAAAAGCAGAGACATTACTTTGCCAACAAAGTTCCATCTAGTCAAGGCTATGGTTTTTCCAGTAGTCATGTATGGATGTGAGAGTTGGACTGTGAAGAAAGCTGAGCGCCAAAGAATTGATGCTTTTGAACTGTGGTGTTGGAGAAGACTCTTGAGAGTCCCTTGGACTGCAAGGAGATCCAACCAGTCCATTCTAAAGAAGATCGGCCCTGGGTGTTCTTTGGAAGGAATGACGCTAAAGTTGAAACTCCAGTACTTTGGCTACCTCATGCGAAGAGTTGACTCATTGGAAAAGACTCTGATGCTGGGAGGGATTGGGGCCAGGAGGAGAAGGGGACGACAGAGGATGAGATGACTGGATGGCATCACCGACTTGATGGATGTGAGTTTGAGTGAACTCCGGGAGATGGTGATGGACAGGAAGGCCTGGTGTGCTGCGAGTCATGGGATCATAAAGAGTCGGACACGACTGAGCAACTGAACTGAACTGTAGTATTTTTTTAAGCTTTGGATTGCAAATCCATTGCAACAGTGCTGCTCCTTATTGCTCTTCTACCTATGGACAGCCACCAATTATTAACCCTTTTCTTGCTAGTTGTAAAGCCCCTGCTGCTGCTAAGTCACTTCAGTCGTGTCCAACTCTATGCGACCCCATAGACAGCAGCCCATCAGGCTCCCCCGTCCCTGGAATTCTCCAGGCAAGAACACTGGACTGGGTTGCCATTTCCTTCTCCAATGCGTGAAAGTGAAAAGTGAAAGCGAAGTCGCTCAGTCGTGTCAGACTCTTTGCGACCCCATGGACCACAGCCCGCCAGGCTCCTCAGTCCATGGGATTTTCCAGGCAAGAGTATTGGAGTGGGTTGTTATTTCCTTCTCTTTTGTAAAGCCCCTAGCTGGGCTTACTTAGAAAAATGTATCAGACTCTTGCTCTGTTCTACATCTTTTTTCTTAGTTTTCTTTCTGCCTCTGACCCATATGGTTTGCTTCTGTATCCTACATCTGGGGTTCGTTGAGAGCAGTAAATGTTCGCCTGCAACTGTTCAAAGCTCAGCTTGTAAGGGATAGATGCTTGCTTTCTGATCTCCATGGGTCCTATCCATTGTTATTTTACTGTCTCTTCTGTTTTTATCTACTATTACTCAAATCAATAAAAAGGGAGAATTGGAGGAAGTGCAGTTATCTTGTGAAACTCCTTTCAAATCCTCTAAAGTAATAAGAATGGCTGAAATACTTTTTGAATGAGGTTTGGAAAGAAATATATTTCTAAACCAAGAACTGCTGGGAGACATTCTCTCATGATGGAAATCCTTTCTAATTCCTATTTCCTTCACAGTTGTTGGCTGTCTTTCACTTAAAACCAATACAAACAACAGAAAAATTAAACATGCATTTAAACACACACACACACACACACACACACACACACACACACACACACACAAACTGTTGCCCTGTAGCCCTGTATCTGCAAAAGCCCATAGAATTTTTCTTATAATAACATATGAGCTACACTGAGGTCCCACAATCACTCTTGACTTTTGACTGTGTGAAACCCATATAGAAAACAGTTGTTTCCAGATCTTTGAAAGATGGGACAAGTTAATGTAGTATTATCAGATGGTTTCATGGTAGTGCTCAAACTGTAATTCCATAAAACACTAGTGTTTCTTAGTTGAATAGATTCCAATAGAAATATAAGAAAACAAGAAACAATTAACAACAGCCATTTCCAGATTCTAGAGGAAAAAAATACACAGACCTAATTTTCCCAATTTCAAGTTACTTCCCTTTTTTAAAATAAAATCTTTAGTATTTGCTACTGTTACAGAATAGAGTATTACAAAAAAGATAAAATGAATGAAGACCTTTCAAATCAATGTGAATGGGATAAAATTGATCACATCTAATTTAGTCATTTGGTTTGTTACACACTTATGTATCCATGCCTACCTGTAATTTGTACATTTATGGAGAGAGTGAGAGACTCAAGGGGAGCGAGGGTGAGGGAAAATAGTGTTCCTGCTCATAAACATGATCTTAATTTCCACAGATAGTAGAGATTTATTGTGGAAGAGCAGAGTGGGGGAAAAAAAAAGAATGCTGTCTCCCTTTTGCATTTTGAAATAGATTTTTGAACTTCAAGACAAAGGTAAAAGTAATAATGACTTTTGAATTGCAGGAGTTGGGTTTTGTCTTTTTCGGAAGCAGAAAATGAAGAGCTTGTAGTATAAAGTCCATGCCAAAAAAATTGGTTCATTTTTCTAAGTCTTGACAAAGATCCTTTCAGTTGGACTTGGGGAGATAAGAGTCAAGAAAAAACTAGATAAAGTGAACTAGATGCAACTGTCTGAGATATAAGTTGGTTATGCTATATGTTAACCCTGTGGTTAGTTCCAAGTAGAGGCATATGAATTAATCTTTTTTACCTTCCATTTAAGTTTGTTACTGAGTGGGAAGAAAGAACTATGGTTACTTCTAAGGTGGGATTCAAGAAGCCAGCCTAATTTGAGATTATTCTTATATTACATCAACTTGGTGCAGTAGCAGTGAAATAGAAGTGGCAGTATGATGTGAATAGGCAGATTCGATTTGGAATACCCCCATAAGACATCTTCCTATGGCCCCTGAAAAATCCAGGGAAAGTGTTAACATATCCTATGGTCTCAAGGGATTTGATTTAGGTCATACCTGAATGGTCTAGTGGTTTCCCCTACTTTCTTCAATTTAAGTCTGAATTTGACAATACGAAGTTCATGGTCTGAGCCACAGTCAGCTCCTGGTCTTGTTTTTGCTGGCTGTATAGAGCTTCTGCATCTTTGGCTGCAAAGAATATAATCATTCTGATTTCAGTGTTGACCATCTGGTGATGTCCATGCCTAGATCTGATAGATAGGGTGCCTGATGAACTATGGAATGAGGTTTGTGACATTGTACAGAAGACAGGGATCAAGACCATCCCCATGGAAAAGAAATGCAAAAAAGCGAAATGGCTGTCTGGGGAGGCCTTACAAATAGCTGTGAAAAGAAGAGAAGCGAAAAGCAAAGGAGAAAAGGAAAGATATAAACATCTGACTGCAGAGTTCCAAAGAAGCAAGAAGAGATAAGAAAGTCTTCTTCAGCGATCAATGCAAAGAAATAGAGGAAAACAACAGAATGGGAAAGACTAGAGATCTCTTCAAGAAAATCAGAGATACCAAAGGAACATTTCATGCAAAGATGGGCTCGATAAAGGACAGAAATGGTATGGACCTAACAGAAGCAGAAGATATCAAGAAGAGGTGGCAAGAATACACAGAAGAACTGTACAAAAAAGATCTTCACAACCCAGATAATCAGGATGGTGTGATCACTGACCTAGAGCCAGACATCCTGGAATGTGAAGTCAAGTGGGCCTTAGAAAGCATCACTACGAACAAAGCTAGTGGAGGTGATGGAATTCCAGTTGAGCTCTTTCAAATCCTGAAAGATGATGCTGTGAAAGTGCTTCACTCAATATGCCAGCAAATTTGGAAAACTCAGCAGTGGCCACAGGACTGGAAAAGGTCAGTTTTCATTCCAATCCCAAAGAAAGGCAATGCCAAAGACTGCTCAAACTACCGCACAATTGCACTCATCTCACATGCTAGTAAAGTAATGCTCAAAATTCTCCGCCAGGCTTCAGCAATATGTGAACCGTGAACTTCCTGATGTTCAAGCTGGTTTTAGAAAAGGCAGAGGAACCAGAGATCAAATGGCCAACATCCACTGGATCATGGAAAAAGCAAAAGAGTTCCAGAAAAACATCTATTTCTGCTTTATTGACTATGCCAAAGCCTTTGACTGTGTAGATCACAATAAACTGTGGAAAATTCTGAAAGAGATGGGAATACCAGACCACCTGATCTGCCTCTTGAGAAATTTGTATGCAGGTCAGGAAGCAACAGTTAGAACTGGACATGGGACAACAGACTGGTTCCAAATAGGAAAAGGAGTACGTCAAGGCTGTATATTGTCACCCTGTTTATTTAACTTCTATGCAGAATATATCGTGAGAAACGCTGGACTGGAAGAAACACAAGTCAGAGGAAATATCAATAACCTCAGATATGCAGATGACACCACCTTTACAGCAGAAAGTGAAGAGGAACTAAAAAGCCTCTTGATGAAAGTGAAAGTGGAGAGTGAAAAAGTTGGCTTAAAGCTCAACATTCAGAAAACGAAGATCATGGCATCCGGTCCCATCACTTCATTGGAAATAGATGGGGAAACAGTGGAAACAGTGTCAGACTTTATTTTTCTGGGCTCCAAAATCACTACAGATGGTGACTGCGGCCATGAAATTAAAAGACACTTACTCCTTGGAAGGAAAGTTATGACCAAACGAGATAGCATTTTCAAAAGCAGAGACATTACTTTGCCAACAAAGGTTCGTCTAGTCAAGGCTATGGTTTTTCCTGTGGTCATGTATGGATGTGAGAGTTGGACTGTGAAGAAGGCTGAGTGCCAGAGAATTGATGCTTTTGAACTGTGGTGTTGGAGAAGACTCTTGAGAGTCCCTTGGACTGCAAGGAGATCCAACCAGTCTATTCTGAAGGAGATCAGCCCCGGGATTTCTTTGGAAGGATTGATGCTAAAGCTGAAACTCCAGTACTTTGGCTACCTCATGCGAAGAGTTGACTCATTGGAAAAGACTCTGATGCTGGGAGGGATTGGGGGCAAGAGGAGAAGGGGACGACAGAGGATGAGATGGCTGGATGGCATCACTGACTTGATGGACATGAGTCTCAGTGAACTCCGGGTGTTGATGATGGACAGGGAGGCCTGGCGTGCTGTGATTCATGGGGTCGCAAAGAGTTGGACATGACTGAGCCACTGATCTGATCTGATGGTCTCAAGAGTGTAAGAGAAGTGGATGAAACAGGATAATGGATTAGAAAAGTCTTCTTTATATGGAGAGAGGAACATAAACTGTGTGAAACAATGACTATGATCATTGGCATAGTGTATCTCAGTGAATGCCAACCTGGGAGGATGAGATTCAGGGACCAAGGAGGGCAAAATTATCCATGAGCGACCAGATGCTGACCAATAGCTGACCTTCCCCCATCCTTGCCACACTATTCACAAATCCCCACGAAGTTGTATAAGAAACTAGGAAAGGAAGATGAGAAAAAGAGCCTCCTAGATAGCTAATTTAAATTTGAAATAAACTAATTTTAACTAGAATTAACTAAAATCAGTTAGAATGAGGGTTTGTGTTTATTTTAAAAAAACAAAAAACTATGGGGTATGATATTTTTGCATATTTCAAAGTTATGACCTGATAATTTATACTTGCTACATATACTTCACAACAAACTGGATCTTAAAAAGATAGGAATACCAGACCGCCTTACCTGCCGCCTGAGAAATCTGCATGCAGGTCAAGAAGCAACAATTAGAACCTGACATGGAAGAGCAGACTGGTTCAGAATTGGTAAAGGAGTACATCAAGGTTGTATATTGTCACCCTGCTTATTTAACTTACATACAAAGTATGTTATGCAAAATGCCAGACTAGAGGAAGCACAAGCTGGAATCAAGATTGGATCACATATGCAGATGACACCACCCTTCACCGTAGAGAAGAGGAACTAAAGAGACTCTTGATGAAAGTGAAAGAGGAGAGTGAAAAAACTGGCTTAAAACTCAACATTCAGAAAGCTAAGATCTCGGCATTTGGTCCCATCCCTTCATGGCAAATAGATGGGGAAACAGTGGAAACAGTGATGGACTTTCTTTTCTTGGCTCCAAAATCACTGCAGATGATGACTACAGCCATGAAACTAAAAGACACTTACTCCTTGGAATAAAAGCTATGACAAACTTAGACAACATATTAAAAAGTAGAGACATTACTTTGCCCAACTAAGGTCTGTCTAGTCAAAACTATGGTTTTTCCAGTAGTCATGTATGGATGTGAGAGTTAGACCATAAAGAAAGCTGAGTGCTGAAGAATTAGTGCTTTTAAACTGGGTGTTGGAGAAGACTCTTGAGAGTCCCTTGGATTGCAAGGAGATCAAACCAGTCAATCCTAAAAGAAATGAGTCTTGAACATTCATTGGAAGGACCGAGGCTGAAACTGAAGCTCCAATACTTTGGCTACCTCATGTGAAGAACTGACTCGTTAGAAAAGACCCTGATGCTGGGAAAGATTGAAGGCAGGAGGAGATGGGAACAACAGAGGATGAGACCATTGGATGGCATTACCAGCATCCATGGACATGAGTTTGAGCATGATCCGGGAGTTGTTGATAAACAGAAACCTGGCATGCTGTAGTCCATGGGGTCACAAAGAGTTGGACAAAACTGAGCAACTGAACTGAACATATACTTCTTCATATTTCTGTTGTAGAATGCTGATTGGAAGAGATCCTATTTTGGGGTATAGTAGAATCAGTTCTTTAAGATTTGTTTCTTGAACAAACATGTAAAGGGAAATTATGTACAATGAAAATCGCTCAAAATCCTTTAAGTCAAGCATATAGGCCAGTAGACAGATGAGTTCTCTTCCAATAAATAAATCCCACACAGGCAGTTTTTCCTTTAGGACTGGAGGATAGCTATTCTTTCAGGTGACACTGGATTAAGTTGGTGCTTTGGATTTCCAGAAACTAGGGTGGAAGTCGCCCTCAATATGAGAGGCTTGTGGGATTGAACATAGAGGAAGGGCAGATTCACTGCTCCCACCTGCCGTTCTGAGGCACTGGCTTATTCAGCAAAAGGCAGGCACCTGTTTCCATGCTATTTAATTCTCTCTCCCACACATGTTCTCTCATGCATACTCTCCATCTCTTTCTCCCTCAGCTTACTCTTGTATATTTGAATAAAGTGTACATAGATGACCGGAATTTTATGCTTATTCCTGAAGTTTTAATTTTCAAGTTATGGCTCCAGGTAGATGACCTCTGCGAACATTCTACCTGACTTGACAATTTTGGGTTGGATCCAGTGTCATTAAACTCAGCCTCTTCCCTCCCAAGCTTTAGTGTCTGTTCCCCATCTCATAAGGTTAAAACAATATGGGCTCTTTTCTTCACTAAATACATGGTTTTTGACAGTGTGCTGACATTTTGAAAACTACATTTGATATAATTCAACAATACAAGTGTCTGTTTGTAACAACAAACTTGAAGAATACATGGCTTCTAACTTCCCATCGGCACCGTCATTGTCTTCAAAATGAAAACCTACTATTGATGGTAAATACCTTAAAAACTAGTCATATACACTTAAATGTGAGCTTAGATTCCATCATTTTTTTTTTAAATTTAAAACTAAAGTGTAGGCCTTCCCTTGTGGCTCCAGTGGTAAAGAATCACTCTTGCCCGTGCAGGAGATATGGATTCAATCCCTGGTCTGGGAAGATCCCACATGCCACGGGGTAACTAAGCCTGTGTGCCACAACTACTGAGTCTGAGCTCTAGAGCTGGGAAACCACAACCACTGAGCCCATGCACTGCAACTACTGAAGCCCGTATGTTCTAGAGCCTGTGTTCTGCAATAAGAGGAGCCTATGCACCACAGTGAGAAGCCTGTGTGCCAGAACTAGAGAGGAGCCCCTGCTCACCGCAACTAGAGAAGAGCCCCCTCAGCAATGGAGACCCAGCACAGCCAAGAATAAATAAAAAAATTATCAAAAAAAAAAACCCTGAACTTTTCAAAGAACTCTGAGTTAGGGAAAACAGTCATATCATACAGAATTTTAGTGTTACTAATTGATTCTCATTAGTAGTAATGACTAATAAGTATAGGCAAAATTATAGGCAGATGGAGGTTTCTGTGCAACTTCAATTTTAATTTAGGAAGCTTTCTAAGGAAAATATATATTACAAAGACAAAGTTAGGTATTAAAATTGAATTGGCTTACAATGGGATAATTTTTAAAATTTTGCTTTTGTATATTAAAAGTTATATACAAAGTTACGCATTGCTAGGGCTTGCTCCAGAATCTTAGAAGATATCCGAAACAAATGAAGTGACCATAAATATGTATTTTATTAGCTGCATGGTAAATGCCACTGTGAGCATAATTTATTGAACATTTGCTACATTTTAGACATCAAATTACACACTTTATTATCTCCTATCTATCATGTTTCATATTATCATCCTATTTAGAAGTTAGAAAGGCAAAGCTCAGTGAGGGTAAGAAATTTGCCTAAGGCTATATGGTTAATAACTGAGAGCAAAAAAGTCTAATAAGTCTTCTCTGTTTCAAATCCCTTATTTCCTATTTATAATACTTATTTAACATTTAATTACATAATTTAAAACATTAATGTCATGTAATTTGCACTTAAACATGAAGATGCAGAAATATTTCCTTCCTTCTTCTCCCATCCTTACCACTTATTTTACATGTAAATTAAATCATGACCATAGATACATGCTTTAAAAGCCAATTCTTTGACAAACACTAGACTTGTGCCTAAATTCTGGCAACAATTATGTTTTGGAGTAGGTTCTGGGTAAAAATCAGGTTAGGCACAGCATTTTAAAACCCCAGTAGAGCTATTAATACTCAGGTATATGACGACATTCCACTCAATGATTTGCTGAAAACTGTTCTTAAAACTTTCAAGAATTGTCCTGGAATTACATATTGTGAACAAAGAATTTGTGTAAATATTGGCTTCAGACTTGTGTTTGTAATTCACCTGAGCCCTAGCTCTGAGTCTTGTAGATACACCAAGCACTTCTTTTTTTCTTCTGTGCTTCAATTAATGTCTGCTTAGGTTATTGATTTTTTGCCTCCAGCCTGGAGCTTGATATTTAGTATGCCTGGCTAATATAGGCATTACGACTAGGAAATCTTCAGGTTCCAAGAACAGGGTAGCTTTTGTTTGGTGGATTTACAATTTTTCAGGCTTCTGGGTATGTTAAATCAGAGGTAAAAAGGAAACATAAAAGCTTCCATTATGTACGTATATATGTGTATACAGATAAATTGGTAAAGGTTATGTGTGTTCAGATGTGGTTTTTCTTGCCATGATGATTCCACCCCTAATCCCTCACGACTGGGGAGTTGACTCTCCTTCAAGGATATGTCTTGGTTTATTTGCTGTTTTGAATCCTTTGGCTATGAGATCCTTTTGGTTTTTCCCTCAGTTTCATGGTAGATCTTCTACACTATGCCATAACTTGGTTCACATCAACTTAACTTTAATATTTCACAGATCAAGTATCTAATTATATGCTTTCTTGCTTCCTATGGTCTCTCACTGCTGGTCTCCTGTCAACACCAGTTTTTAAATTGAATTCCTTTGGCAACCATGCTCCTGAAATTTATAATATATATATATATATATATATATATATATATATATATATATATATAATTTTTTTTTGCCCTGGAGTTTGTCCATCAATTTTAACTTCTAAATTTTAATTGATTTTAATTTTTTTTCCCCGATGACTTCCAATGGAGAATTTACTACTTTCTCTGGGCATCCCTTTGAAAAGGAGATTATGAAGAGAATTTTTATTCCTCATTTATAGAAATATTATCACTGTAATGTATAGGAATAATATAGACACTTTTGCCCCTTAGGATAAGATAGTGATTACTCTTTAGGTATGGAGGAGGGAAATCACACTTTTACATAAAGTCTTTTTTTCTTTTATTTAATGCTTACTAATAAATTTTTCTCATAGGCAGAACATAAAGCAAGCACTGTTCAAAGAGGGTTAGAGTCTTATTATATTACTCTAGTATCTGTTTTTATTTTGTTATATTATTCCAGGAAATGGTGTTACTGATTGAGAGCCAAGAAGTGATTAAAAACATATATGCCCTACAAAGTCATGTATTTTTTTCAGTCTTTTCCAGAAAATTGCTTGCATTTTGCTGAGTATTTAAACCTAATCATTGCTGGTATCACATGATAAGATGGCATTTAGAAGATAAAATGTGAGATAACTCCCATTTAGTTCAGTTCAATCAAACAATTCTTAGGTGCCTAAACTGTGGCAGAAAATGTGCTTGTTTACCATTGAGAAGATGAACATGACTAACACATGCCTCTTTCAAGAGCACATTATCTATTAATGATGAAATAGAATGTTGACAAGATAGGAGGGAAGGTATGAAAGAAGAGAGACACAGGGGCATAATTGTCTCTGAGAAACTGCAGTGAAGATTATCTTTAAGAAGAAAAGTATTCTTTGATTATTGCTGTTCAATTAAATTGTGAGACAGACACCAGAATAATTCATCTGTGGTCTCTACAAAGTTATTATCTCAAAGGAAAGAGTCAGGAGGGAAGAAAGCCTTATAATCTGATATTAGGAGACCTATCTGTGGATCTTGGCTCTGTCCTGTGACTTAGTTTTCGTATCTGATAATATTACATATATGATAGCATTTGTTATAGTAATGAGATTATTATATAATGGTTTGATATCAGAAGCCCTCAAAAATATTGCTTATTAGAGCATTATTAATAGTAACTAGGCTGCAAGAACCTATATTATGATCATCTCCTGACTTCTTTGATCTCAAAGTAGCCAGGAAATGATCATGATATAGAGCCATTTATTCTTCACTAAAATCCCATGAGGAATGAAAAACAGTAAGTAACTGGACGTTCTTGAAAAGATTTTCAAAATATTCATGGAGCAAAGTAATTTTGTAGAGCAATGGTTCTCAAAGTGTGGTCCCTAGAACAACTGCATCATTATCATCTGAGAACTTGATCAAAATGCAAATCTTAGGGCCCTTTTCCTGATCTTTAGAATAAAAAATCTGGGAGTGGTGCCCATTGATATGTGCTGTAGTAAAGTCTTCAGGTGTTTCTGAAGCATGACGACGTTTGAGAACCACTGTTGGGGAGAATGATGACATCAGTATCATGTCTCATGGGACAAGTGAGTTATGACCAAGTTCTCACAAAACACTTCTTATTACTGAGTCTGTATTTAGAATTATACCTCAATTTCCTCTCACATGGAAACTTTCAAAGCCATTCCTTATAACAAAATTTTCCTTTCATTTATTTAAAAATTAGTCACTAGGAAAGAAGAGGAAAAATAATTAAACTGGTAAAACTTAGAATAGACTGGGACATAGAGAACTTTTCTGTGGCAATTACTTGAAGGTAAGAATAGTTTCTGGTTTCTCCTGATCATAATGTTCTTGTTATTATTATTTTTTCATTAGCTGATTTTTCTTTTTAATATCTTATGGGAAATATTAAAATTACTGTTAGGTCCAAAATTTTTTTTTCTGTTTTCATTTGGTAGGGAAGATAAGAAATATTTATAAACCTACCAGATGGGGGCTGCTTGAGGATTTGAACCCTTTTTAATACACTTTTGCATCCATAGTGTCTACCAGTTTGCCTTACATATGCAAGTGTTTCATAAGTGTTTGTTAAAGTTGCCTTAAAATTACTATAATAGTACAAAGCCAAGAGTGACTGATGCCCTAGATGAAATAAAGACAAAAATAATCTAAGACTTCATAAAAGAGAGATTACTTCCAGCTGGAAGACTAAGAAATATTTCACAATAAAGATGGAATTTAAGCTAATCTCTTGAAGAATGAGTAAAACCTAGACCTGCCTGCATGGAGAAGTTGGCAGGAATAGGGAATTCTAGGCAGAGTGAATAGCATTTTGCAATACACACAGAAAGGAGGCACAGGATAGTTCTATGTTACAGAACAATTATGGAAAATAGCTTGATAAAAATTTCTGAAGCCTGACATTGACCAGTAACAAACTTGGAGTCTGAACATTATTCTATGAGTAGTATGCAGATATTTTAGGTTTTAGAACAGGAAGTGAGTGCTTAGAGCTATGCTTGAAGATTAATTGGCCAAGTGTATACTAGATTGAAGATGGACTTGTTGAATTTCAGAAAAACAGGGCATTCTTTAAGAGAATTAAGGAAGCTCAATGAACAACTTTTAGTATGTTTGATGAGGTATGACGATCAAAAAATGGTGGAGAAATGTCCTTTATGTTTAAACCTGGGTCATTAGGAGAAAAGTGACAGAAAGAAGCTGAGGAGGTTTAAGTTTTGGACATAATGAACTGGCATTGCCTTCAGACCAGACAGATAAAGAAGTCTAGAAAGCAGTTAAATATTAAGTATGATAGCTTTATAAAGAAGTCGGGTTGGACACAGATATGAGAGCTATCTATTTAGAGATGATTATTATACTGACTATGATTTTTCCAAGGAGCAAGTGCAGTAAAAGTCAAAGACATAGTTCTGGAGAATATCTACATAGTGTGGAAGAAGAAGTAACAAAGAAAATACCTGGATGTGCCAAATAAGCAGATATAAAAGAGGATGAGGGGTGAGAGACCTACAAATAGATGATTATGAAATCATCAATGAACATCAACCAATCTGGTAGAAAGAAAATTGGAAACCAAGTTCCGTACTATTTAGAGGAGATGAACAATGAAGGAATAAAGGCAGACATGAAAAGTTGTCTTTTAAGATAACTAGCTAGATTAAGAGTTATATTGATAGCATGGTGGTATATGATGTCCCTCTTTTGTGTCCTCCATTTTAAGGACAAAAATTCAACATTTATACATGAAGAATAGGACCTCTTTGGGAGTTGTGGGATCCAGCACCACACACCAAGGACTTAGGGAAAGTCTTGCCCACTGTTCATTGAATAAGCAGACAGACATTGGTACTGGCTATGGAACCAACAGGAACCTATGAACTTCCCTCAGCCTCTCTTAGCTGTGTTAGAGGTATACCTGGAGAGGGTTGATTAGAGAAGACACCCACAGATGGCAGGGGTCCCCAGCCTCCCTGGGATCTAATGCCTGATGATCTGAGGTGGTGCTGAAGTGATAATAATAGAAATAAAGAGAATAATAAATGTAATGCCACCTTCCCTCATAGCACAAGCCTGTGGAAAAACTGTCTTCCATGGTCCCTGGTGCCAAAAAGTTTGGGGACCACTGCTCTGTAGAACTCCATGACTTCAGATTAGAAATTCCACCACTCCACTGGAGTAGCAACTGCACAAGAGAAGGAAAAAACTGCACACATTAGAGAAGGAAACTGCCAGTGCTGTGCCTCTCCCAAGGTAGCATGACATAGGACTAAAGTAGCTCTTGGCAACCTTTACTACAGGGAAAAGGAGAGTAATGAGTGAGTGACTTCTCCAATTGTGTTGAGACCATGGGAGAAACCCATTTGTCCTCTGTGAGATCAAGAGTATTGAGGTGGAACCTTCATGACTGGAGGAGGAAAGAGACTGGGAAAAAGGCAGATAATATATCAGAGAGCATTCAAGGGATGTGGTTCCTGCTGATCACATTCTAAACTTCTGACAGGAAGCCTGCCTATGATCTGCTAAAAAAAAAGAAACTTACCTGAGAATCACCCCACTGGCCCATGTTTCACTTCTATACATTAAAAACGAAAAATCAGAGAGAAATTAAAGAAACAATCTCATTTAGCACCATCAAGAAGAATAAAATACCTAGGAATAAACCACCTAAGGAGACAGAAGACCTGTCCTCTGGAAACTGTAAGATGCTGATGAAAGAAATCTGAGATGACACAAACAGATGGAAAGATATACCAATGTTCTTGGACTGGAAGAATCAATACTGTCAAAGTGAAGATACTACCCAAGGTGATCTACAAATTCAATGTAATCCCTATCAAACTACCAAAGGCATTTTTCACACACACACACACACACACACACACACACACACACACTAAAATTTATATGGAGACACAAAAGACCCCAAATAGCCAAAGTAATCTTAAGAAAAACAGAGCTGGGAGGAATGAAGATCCCTGCTTTCAGACTACACTACACAGCTATAGTAATCAAAAACTGTGGTACCGGCACAAAGGTAGACCTATAGATCGTTGCAGGATAGAAAGCCCAGAAATAACCCCGTGCACCTATGGTTAAACTACAGCAAAGGAAATAACATAAAATGGAGAAATGACAGTGATTCTGGGAAAATTGGACAGCTACACATAAAAAAACGAAGTTAGAACATTCTTTGGCACCATACAAAAATAAACTCAAAATGGATTATAGACCTAAACGTAAGACCAGATTCTACAAAACTCTTAAGAGAAAAATGCAAACAGGACACTCTGAAATAAATCACAGCAATGTATTTTTCAATTCCTCTCCTAGAATAAGGGAAATAAAAGCAAAAATAAACAAATGGGACTTAATTAAATGCAAAAGCTTTTGCACAGCAAAGGAAGCCATTAACAAAACAAAAAAGACAACCCAAAGAATGAGAATAAATACTGGCAAACTCTGTGACCAACAAGGGATTAGCCTCCAAAATTTACAAACAGTTCATGCAACTCAGTATAAAAAAGACCTAAATAGACATTTTTCCAAAGAAGACATCCAGATGGCGAACAGGCACATGAAAAGATGCTCAACATTACTAATTATTAGAGGTATGCAAATCTTATATGAGATATCACCTCACACCAGTCAGAATGGCCATTGAAAAAAAAATATACAAACAATAAATGATGGACAGTGTATAGAGAAAAAGGAACTCCTTCACTGTTGGCGGGGATGTAAATTGGTACAGCCACTAAGGAAAACAGTATGGAGGTTCCTTAAAAAGACTAAAAATACACCTATCATATGATTCAGCAATCCCCCTTCTGGGCATATATCTAGAGTAAAAAGTGGCTTGAAAGGATACATGTACTCAAATGTTCACTGTAGCTCTGTTTACAATAGCCAAGACATGGGGACAACCTAAGTGTGCATCAAGAGTTGACTGGATGAAGAAGATGTGGTACATCTATAGTGTACATCTAAAGAAGATGTGGTACATCTATGTGTACATCTATAGAAAGGAATATTACCCAGCCACTAAAACAACAGAAACAATGCCATTTGCAGCAGCATGGATGGGCCTGGAGATTATCATACTAAGTACAGTAAATCACACAGAGAAAGACAAATGTATGATACCACTTAATGCAGAGACTTGGAAAAATGATAGAAATGAACTTATTTACAAAGCAGAAAACAGACTCACACACTATGAGAATAAACTTATGGTTACCAGGGCAGAAGGTTGGTGGGAAGGGATAGATTGAGAGTTTGGGATTGACATGTACACACTGCTACATTTAAAATAGATAACCAATAGGGACCTACTGTATAGCACAGGGAACTCTGCTTAATATTCTATAATAACCTAAATGAGAAAACAATTAGAATTTGAAAAAGCATACATGCATGTGTGTCTCTGAATCACTTTGCTGTGCACTGAAACTAACACAGCACTGTTAATCAACTATACTTCAAAATTAAATAAAATTTTAAAATCATACCAAGTATCTTTCCTAACCACAATAGTATTAAACTAGAAGTCAACAACATGAGGAAGCTAGAAAACCTACAAACGACACACTCCTTAACAGTGGTTCAAAGAAGAAATCAAAAAGGAATTGAAAAAGCAAACGAAAATGGAAATACACAAAACCATGGGATTATACAAAAACAGTTCTTAGAAGTTTACAGTGATAAATGCATACATTAAGAAAGATCTTAAACAACCTAACTTTATATTTCAAGAAAGCAGAACAGAGCTCAAAGTTAGCAAAAAGAAGGAAATAACAAAGGTCAGAGTGGAAATAAGTAAAATGAAGACCAGAAAAACAATAGAAAATGAAATTAAGAGCTTCATTTTTTAAAATAGTAACAAAATTGAATAACCTTCATCTAGACTAGTAAGAAGGCAATGGCACCCCACTCCAATACTCTTGCCTGGAAAATCCCATGGAGGAGCCTGGTGGGCTGCGGTCCATGGGGTCGCTAAAAGTCGGACACGACTGAGTGACTTCACTTTCACTTTTCACTTTCATGCACTGGAGAAGGAAATGGCAACCCACTCCAGTGTTCTTGCCTGGAGAATCCCAGGGATGGGGGAGCCTGGTGAGCTGCCGTCTCTGGGGTTGCACAGTGTCGGACACGACTGAAGCAACTTAGCGGCAGCAGCAGACTAGTAAGAAAAACAAAAAATTCCAAAAAATAAGATCACAAATGAAAGAGGGGATGTTAAAGTAGATAAAAAATAATGGATTGTAAGAGTCTGAAAAATTACATACCAACAAATCAGATAATCTAGAAGAAATGGATAAATTCCTAGAAACATACAATCTTACCAAGACTGAATCATGAAGAAATAAAAAATCTAAACAGACCAATAATGAGTGAGAAGATACAACCAATAATCACAAAAACGTTCCAACAAGGGAAATCCCAGGAACAGATGGTTTCACAGGTGAATTCCACCAATATTTAAAGAATAATTAATACCACGTTCTTACAAACTCTTCTAGAAAAACTGAAGAGTAAATAATCTTAAAGTAATTGTATGAAGAAACTGTTGTGAGAAAACCATTTTCCAAGATTAAAGATGGTATTCAGATTAGGTAAAAGTACATTGCTGCTGCTGCTGCTGCTGCTGCTGCTGCTGCTAAGTTGCTTCAGTCGTGTCCGACACTGTGCAACCCCAGAGACGGCAGCCCACCAGGCTCCCCCGTCCCTGGGATTCTCCAGGCAAGAACACTGGAGTGGGTTGCCATTTCCTTCTCCAGTGCATGAAAGTGAAAAGTGAAAGTGAAGTCGCTTAGTTGTATGCGACTCTTAGCGACCCCAGGAACTGCAGCCTACCAGGCTCCTCCGTCCATGGGATTTTCCAGCCAAGAGTACTGGAGTGGGGTGCCGTTGCCTTCTCCGAAAAGTACATTGCTACATAACTGTAATGATTCAATTTTTTCTTTTACTTCAGCAATTACTATACTAGAATCATAGTTGCATGGATCTTTATATATAAACTAGTCTTGGGTGCGTGCTAAGTTGGTTTAGTCATGTCTATCTCTGTGAGATTCTATGGACTGTAGCCTGCCAGGCTTTTCTGTCCATGGGATTCTCCAGGCAAGAATACTGGAGTGGGTTGCCATGCCCTACTCCAGGGGATCTTCCTCACCTGGGGATCAAATCTGCATCTTTTATGTCTCCTGCCTTTTCAGGTGGGTTCTTTACCACTAGCACCACCTGGGAAACCCATAATCTAGTCTTAGTCTATTATTATTTATTCAATGCAGTATTATGTATTGTAGTTGAACAGGTTAAATTTCATCTTTCAGTTCAGTTCAGTTGCTCAGTCATGTCCGACTCTTTGAGACCCCATGAACCGTAGCACGCCTGGCCTCCCTGTCCATCACCAACTCCCAGAGTTCACTCAGACTCACGTCCATCGAGTCAGTGATGCCATCCAACCATCTCATCCTCTGTGGTCCCCTTCTCCTCCTGCCCCCAATCCCTCCCAGCATCAGTCTTTTCCAATGAGTCAACTCTTTGCATGAGGTGGCCAAAGTACTGGAGTTTCAGCTTTAGCATCATTCCTTCCAAAGAAATCCCAGGGCTGATCTCCTTCAGAATGGACTGGTTGGATCTCCTTGCAGTCCAAGGGACTCTCAAGAGTCTTCTCCAACACCACAGTTCAAAAGCACCAATTCTTCGGCGCTCAGCTTTCTTCACAGTCCAACTCTCACATCCATACATGACCACAGGAAAAACCATAGCCTTGACTAGACGAACCTTTGTTGGCAAAGTAATGTCTCTGCTTTTGAATATGCTATCTAGGTTGGTCATAACTTTCCTTCCAAGGAGTAAGCGTCTTTTAATTTCATGGCTGCAGTCACCATCTGCAGTGATTTTGGAGCCCAGAAAAATAAAATCCTGACACTGTTTCCACTGTTTCCCCATCTATTTCCCATGAAGTGATGGGACCGGATGCCATGATCTTCACTTTCTGAATGTTGAGCTTTAAGCCAACTTTTTCACTCTCCACTTTCACTTTCATCAAGAGGCTTTTGAGTTCCTCTTCACTTACATGTCTCCAATTCATCTATGACCAGGAAGAAAACACTAACAGATTTAATACACTTACATTTGATAGTACTCTTAGATCGTGAGAGAACAAATGCCTTCTTTTCTTTTCTTTTCTTTTAATATAAGGAACCAACTAAGTTCAGGTCCACACTCTGTGGGAGGCAGAGGGAATCCTCTTTAGTTTGTATTTTAATGTAGGCAAGTACTTAATGCTGTTAGTCTGATTTAGTGAATTTAAATTGCTGGTTAGCATTTTTAGCATGTATATATTCATGAACACTCTTGTCTCTATTAAAGTGACTTAAAATTTTTATATATAAATGTCATATAAAAATTTTTTAAAAAGACAGCATTATTCCAATACCAAAGCCAGATAAAGACAATATAAGAAAAGTATAGGTCAATATCTCTGATGAATATAAATACAAAAATCTCAACAAAATATTAGCAACCTGAATTCAGCAGCACATTAAAGGAACTTTCCGTCATAATCAAGTCAGATTTATCTCTAAGACTCCAGGTTAACATACACATATGAATAAACATGATATACTACATAATAGAATGAAAAATAAAACTTATATGATCATCAATAGATGCAGAAAAAATACCATTTGACAAAATATAACATCCTTTCACAACAAAAATCCTCAACAAATTGTATGTAGAAGGAACATATTTCGACATAATAAAGGTCACATATGAGAAGCTAATATTATAATGTTAGCCAAAAATAACACAAGGGTGTCCACTCTTACCATTCTAATTCAACATAATACTGAAAGCCATAGCTAGAGTGATTAAGCAAGACAAAGAAAAGCATCCAAATCAGAAAAAAAAACAATTATTATTTGCAGATAAGATACTGTTTATAGAATATTCTAAAGATTCAATTAAAAAACTATGCAAAGTAATCAATGAATTTAGTAAAGTGGTAGAATATAAAATCAACATAGTTTATACAAATGAAAATGATTTCTCTAACAAAATATCTGAAAAATAAATTTTTAAAAATCCCTTTCACAATATCAAAAAAAGAAAATACTGAGTAGTAAATTAACCAAGAAGTACAAGATCTATACTATGAAAACTATAAGAGTTTGCTTAATAAAAGTAATCGAGGAAGACACAAATAAATAGGAAAATATCCTATTTTCATAGATTGGAAGAATACTGTTAAAATGTCCATACTACCCAAAGCAATCTACAGTTTCAATACAACCTTTATCCCAATTCAAATGGCATTTTCCACAGAAACAGGAAAAAAATCCTAAAATTTGCATGGAACCACAAAAGATCACAAATAGCCAAACCAGGCTTTAGAATGAACAAAGGTGAACACATCATGCAGATTTCAAACTATATTACAAAGCTATACTAATTAAAATCTTATGGTACTCTCACAAAAATAGACACATAGATGAATGCAATAGACTAGACAGCCCAGAACCAAATAGTACTTAACATTTACAGTCAAGTAATATTTGACAAGAGAGACAAGAATACCCAATGAGGAAAGGATAGTGTCTTCAGTAAACAATGTTGGGAAAACTGGATAATAAATGCAGAACAATGGCTCAGACGGTAAAGCGTCTGCCTGAAATGCAGGAGACCCTGGTTCAATCCCTGGATTGGGAAGACCCCCTGGAGAAGGAAATAGCAACCCACTCCAGTACTCTTGCTTGGAAAATCCATGGACGAGGAGCCTGGTCAGCTACACAGTCCATGGGGTCTCAAAGAATCAGACACGACTGAGCAGCTTCACTTAACTTTGACTAATGAAAGTGAACCCCTATCTTAAACTTTCATGGAAATTAACTTGAAATGCATTAAAGACTTAAACATAAGATATAAAACTATAAAACTCTGAGAGAAAACAAGGGAAAAATCTTTGATATTAGTCTTAGCAACTAAAGGCAACAAAAGCAAAGCAAATTGAGACTACACAGAACTAAAAAGCTTTTGCACAACAAAGAAACAATCCACAAAATGAAAACACGATCTGTGGAATGGGAGACAGCAAAGCATAGCGTGTATCTGATAAATAATTAATTTTCCAAAAATACAGGCTGACTCATGTTGATGTTTGGCAGAAACCAACAAAATATTGTAAACCAATTATCCTTCAATTAAAGATAAATTTAAAAAATTTTGTTGGAACATAGTTGATTTACAATGCTGTGTTAGTTTCATGTGTATAGCAATGTGAAATAGTTATACATATAGCCATTCTTTTTCACATTCTTTTCCCATATAGGTTATTACAGAATATTGAGTATATAGTTCCCTTCATTATACAGCAAGTCCTTGTTAGTTATCTATTTTATATATAGTAGTGTATATGTATTAATTCCCATCTCCTAATTTATCACTTCCCTCCACATTTCCCCTTTGATAACCATAAGTTTGATTTTGAGATCTGTGAGTCTGTTTCTGTTCGGTAAATAAGTTCATTTGTATCATTTTTAAATTAGATTAGAACCTACTTCCTGTGTACTGATGTAGCAGCTTTATTTTTTCTTTTATTTTCTCTCGTTTACCTTTCAGGGCTATACTGATCTCTTTACCTATGGGAATAGTTTTGAACCATTCTGTATATCAAAGCATTTATATTTATACAAATATATTATTTATACTCAGTGTATTCTACCACTGAAGTATATTTATAATTATAAATTTCTGCTTGATATGTTATTCAAATTTCATTAAAAAATTAAAATCAATGTACAATGTGATCCTAACAAAATTATGGAGTCCCTCCATTTGCAAATAGGTCTTATTTTTCATATAGCATTTTCAGTGTGAGTCTCTAGGTTTTCTGCCTGCTATATTCCCAAACCACTGTTGGGTTGACAATCCTCGGGACAAAATCTAAAATATGATATCCAGTTCTAACATGAAAGTGAATTTCTAGTTTAGATTTTAAAATTTTTTATGTCATCCCTTGAGATTAAATAAAACTGAGATGAAAGATGATCATAGCTGGGAGTTGCAGCTTCAGATCTTTCTGTTTATTGATGCTTGTGGAACGTGAGATGAAAATTACTAATGCTGTTGAAATTCAGGTACATTGCATTACTGCTCTTTGACTGGGCCACCTACCTACTGGAGGCAAATTTTGTTTTGTTTAAGTCTTTGAGAGTTTATCTTTACAAATCTAGAAGATTCTAAAGTAGCTGCATGGTGAAATAAGTTATATTTGTCCCTGTTCTTGCTTTAAGCATATCAAATCTTATATTCTTAACACTTGAAATTCAAATGTAAAGTCAAATATCACCTCAAGATATAGACCAATTAAATCTATTTAAAAGCATCTTTGAATATAATAAATAAAATTATTCTCAGAGGAAAAATATATACAAAGAACTCATACAACTCAATGACAAAGAAACAATCTGATTTAAAGATGGAGAGAGAATCTGAATAAGTATTTTTCCATAAATATATACACATGGCCAACAGTTACATGAAAAGATGCTTAACATCACTAACCAAAAAAAGAAAAAAATGGAACCAAAGCCAGGATGATATATCACTTCACATCTGTTACAATGGCTATCATCAGGAAGCCAATAGATAACAAGTGTTGACAAGGATGTGGAGAAAAGCTGTGCACTCTTGGTAGGAATGTTAAATGATTCAGCCATTATGGAAAACAGTACAGTGGTTTCTCATAAAATTAACAATAGAGCTACCATTTAATACAGCAATCCCTCTCCGCGTATACATGAAAGACATAAAAACAGGATATGGAAAGATGTCTGCACTTCCACGTGTATTGCAGTATGCACAATGACCAAGATATGGAAACAACCTCAGTGTCCATCCATGGATAAATGGATAAAAAGATAATGAAATATTATTCAGGCATGAGAAAGACAGACAACCTGCCATTTGTGACAACACTGAAGGAACCTGAGGGCATTAGCTAACTGAGATAAATCAGACAGAGGAAGATTCTTCTTATATCTGGAATCCAAAAAAGTATGAACTGAAACAGAGTAGAATGTGGTTACCAGAGGTTAGGGCGTTGAGGGAATTGGGAGATGTTGGTTACAGGTTACAAAATTTCAGTTAGAAGATAAATCAGTTCTGAAGACCCAATGCACATGGCAACAATTATAGACAACAATACTATATTATTCACTTGAAACTTGCTAAGAGACTAGATATTCAATGATCTCACCAAAGAAATATGATAATTATGTGTATTAGCTAATGCTTGGCAGTAATCATATTGTAATACATAAATGTATCAAATTAACATGTGATAGGAAAGCCTTCTTAAGCGAACAATGCAATAGAGGAAAACAATAGAATGGGAAAGACTAGATATACCTTCAAGAAAATTGGAGATACTAAGGGAACAGTTCATGCAAAGAGGGTCACAATAAAGGACAGAAATGGTAAGGACCTAACAGAAGCATAAGAGATTAAGAAGATGTAGCAATAATATGCAGAAGAACTGTATAAAAAAGGTCTTAATGATCCAGATAACCATGATGGTGTGGTCACTCACCTAGAGCCAGACATCCTGGAGTGTGAAGTCCAATGGGCTTTAGGAAGCATTACCATGAACAAAGTTAGTGGAGGTAACGGAATTCCAGTTGAACTATTTCAAATCCTAAAAGATGATGCTGTTAAAATGCTACACTCAATGAGTCAACAAATTTGGAAAACTCAGCAGTGGCCACAGGCCTGGCAAAGGTCAGTTTTTATTCCAATCCCAAAGAAGGACAATGCCAAAGAATGTTCAAGCTACCTTACAATTGCACTCTTTTCAGTTGCTAACAAGGTAATGCTCAAAATCCTTCAAGCTAGGCAGAGAACTTCCAGATATACATGCTCAATTTAGAAAAAGCAGAGGAACCAGAGATCAAATTGTCAAGATCTGCTGGATCATAGAAAAAGCAAGGGATTTCCAAAAAATCATCTGCTTCATTGACTCCACTAAGCCTTTGACTGTGTAGATCACAACAAACTGTGGAAAATTCTTCAAGAGCTGGGAATACCAGACCACCTTACCTGTCTCCTGGGAAATCTATATGCAGGACAAGATGCAACATTTAGAACCGGACATGGAATAACAAACTGGCTCAAAATTGGGAAAGAAGTATGACAAAGCAGTATGTCATCACCCTGCTTATTTAACATCTATTCAGAGTACATCATGCAAAATGTCTGGCTGGATGAAGCACAAGCTGGAATCGAGATTGCCAGGAGAAATATCAACAATCTCATATATGCAGATGACACCACTCTAATGGCAGAAAGTAAAGGGCAACTGAAGAGCTTCTTGATGAGAATGAAAGAGGAGAGTGCAACAGCTGGCCTCAGACTCAATATTAAAAACCTAAGATCATGGTTTCTGTTCCCATCACTTCATGGCAAATAGAGAGGGAAAAAGTGGAAACCATGACAGATTTTATTTTCTTGGGCGGCCCCAAATCACTGGAGACAGTGACTGCGGCTACAAAATGAAAATATACTTGCTCCTTAGAAGGAAAGCTATGAAAAACTTAGACAGCATATTAAAAAGCAGAGACACCACTTTGCCAACAAAGGTCTGTATAGGCAAAGCTATGGTTTTCCAGTGGTCATGTATGGATGTGAGAGTTGGACTGTGAAGAAAGCTGAGTGCCAAAGAATTGATGCTTTTGAACTGTGGTGTTGGAGAAGACTCTTGAGAGTCCCTTGGTCAGCAAGGAGATCAAACCAGTCAATCCTAAAGGAGACCAGTCCTGAATATTCATTGGAAGGACTGATGCTGAAGCTCCAACATTTGGCCACCTGATGCAAAGAGCTGACTCACTGAAAAGACCCTGGTGCTGGGAAAGATTGAGGGCAGGAGGATAAGTGGGCAACAGAAGATGAGATGGTTGGATGGCATCACCAACTCAATGCACATGAGTTTGAGCAAACTCCAGGAGATAGTGAAGGACAGGGAAGCCTGGTGTGCTGCAGTTCATGGGGTCAAAGAGTCGGTCGTGACTTAGCGACAGAACAAGAATGTCTTACACAATGTTATATGTCAGTTATAACTCAGTAATATGAAAAAAGAGCCTAGAGCACTGGGATAAACAGGAAAAGATGCAATTTAGGAGTTACAAATTCAGGAAGTTCTGATTTGTATTCCATTGTTTTTAAGTGAGGTATTTAAACGTTTGGGGACTAAATATTTTGAGGCTAAATTAAATGCACTAAAATGTTTGGAGGCTAAATGGAAAGATCCAGTGGACAGAGTGAGCTAAAGTTGGAAGAGAGAGAAGGTAACTTAAAAAGATCCTGGAGTCCTTGAGTATAAACACAGTCAAGGTCATATATATAACAGATTTTGACAGAGAAGGTATACTTTTTTATGAGTGAAGGTAGGAATTTTGAGAAGAAAGCTCAGAGAGCTCAGTCATGAGTGACTTTTTAGATGTCTATGCTCTTAAATTTTCTCATTAAAATAAATGCTGGCTAGTTGTAGGGAAAATGATATAAACCCAAGTTCATTTTTAATCTCTTTGAATAGGATTCTTACCAGATTTGACTCAATTCTGAAGGCTTGGTCCCAAACTGATCAGGAATTTGAATCCTCCACAATGTTTTAAAGGAATAGAATATTTTGTTTAAAGAATAAAGTAGAATAAAAACAACTGATTTATAAAGATAGGTAGATGCAGTTGCTCTGATGGAATTGTATTTCTGGTCATCTGGTATATGACAGATGGTATCTGGTATATCGACAATTTGATTAACCTGAATAGAACCTATATTAGAATGCTGTTTAGTCAATTATCTTTTTTTTTCTTTTTTTAAAAATTTTATTTAACTTTACAATATTGTATTGGTTTTGCCATATATCAAAATGAATCTGCCACAGGTATACATGTGTTCCCCATCCTGAACCCTCCTCCCTCCTAGTCAATTATCTTAAAATTTTCTTTTTTTGTTGTGGAATGCAGGCATACTTTATCTTTCATTAAATCTCCTTTTACTTAGAAGTTTGGTATTATTTGGTAATACTGCCTTCAAAAAGCCAAACAGGGACATATTTATCAATTTAATCTTAAACTTAGTTTAATAATGTTCTGTATAATCAGTTTGAAAAGCACTTTTTTTTTTCATTTCTTTTATGTAATTTCAAGATAGTCCAAGCCCGACTACAGTGTTGTGGCTCTGCGGAGTAGACCAGAAAGTGTAAAATGAATCTTCAAAATATTCTGCAAAGTCATTAACAGCTACTGAGAACTACAGGATTAGTTTGCTAATTATTTGATCATTTACCACTCAAACTATCTAATTACAGGACTCTGGCACTCCTACATTCACTGCCAAGGGAATCGGACACCATTTTAATTTCATGACCATTAGCCTTTAGTGGGAGTGTTGTTTTCATATCTGTTTTATGCCTTCAAGTTGCTCACTGACTCCTCCCTGTCAGCAAAATGTAGCTTTAAATGTATTAACATGATTCCACAACGTGCTTGAAGTTTAGGAATGACTGGGGAATGGTTTTCCAAATTTTGTTTACTGTCCTCAGTAGACAATATTTCTATAGGCAGTTTAAAAACTTTTATAATAGATTACATAAGCAAATTCTAATATCTATTATTAATTTATAAGTTGAGTATTAATGAAACTGTAACTTTGGTTTTGCTTAAAATGAAAAGGAAAGCATTAAAGTATGATAGAAAGCTACCAAATATTTAGTATAAGGAGAAACCTTAGAATTTATTTAATTAAACCTGCTTTTTTTTTAGATTCTTGTATTAATTACTTTTATTTCTGAACGTTTAATTTTTTAATTTAATCTTATATTCTGTATTGGAATATAGTTGATTTACAATGCTGTGTTAGTTTCAGTTGTACAGCAAAGCGATTCAGTTATGCACATGTGTTCTTTTCCCATACAGACTACTACAGACGATTAAGTAGAGTTCCCTGTGCTATACAGTAGATCCTTGTTGATAATCAGGGCATGGCAACCCACTCCAGTATTCTTGCCTGGAGAATCCCATGGAGCGAGGAGCCTGGAGGGCTACAGTCCATGGAGTTGCAAAGAGTCAGACATGACTGAAGCGACTTAGCATGCATGCATGCAGTATACTTCCCAGGTACGGTAAAGAACCAGCCTGCCAGTTCAGAAGACATAATGTGAGTTCGATTCCTGGATCTTGAAGATCTCCTGGAGGAGAGCATGGCAACCCACTCCTGTATTCTTGCCTGGAGAATCCCATGGACAGAGAAGCCTGGCAGGCTATGGTCCGCAGGGTTGCAGAGAGTCCAACACAACTGAAGTGACTTAGCATGCACGTACATGTATGTTATCTGGAGAAAAGATACATGCATCTCAATGTTCACTGCAGTACTATTTTCAACAGCCAAGACATGGAAGCAACCCATATGTCCACTGACAGAGGAGTGGATAAAGAAGATGCAGTAGATATATACAATGGAATATTACTCAGCCATAAAAAGAATGTGGTGATGCCATTTGCAGCATGTGTGGATCTAGATATTATCAACTAAGTGAAATAAGTCAGAGAAAGACAAATATATGACGTCACATATATGTGTAATCCAAAAGAGAGATACAAATGAATTTATTCACAAAAGAGAGAAAGACTCTACTCTTAGACATAAAAGTGCTATCTCCTCTTGAATGTCTAAGTTTATATGCTTAACTGCCTATTCGGTTCAGTGTGCAGATTTAAAACTTAAGAGACATTGAGATATCAATGATATTTAAGATGTGGGACTGGGGAGAGTTTGTAAGGAGGCTGTTCCTATAGGGGAGAGGTGGTATTGAGGACGGAGCTCTAGGGTACTTCAATTAAAGGTCCTGTGGAGAAAAAGGAATCCAAAAATTGATGATGAGAGAGTCAGGGAAGAGCAAATGAGACAAGTGTGGCATGGAAGCTTAATAAAAACAGCATTTTATGAAGAGAGAAGCAGCAAATGTGGTCAAATGCTGCTAAGAATGCTAGTTTTTGCAAAAGTTGGTGTCTGGTAACATTAAGAAGTTTTATAGAAGTAATGGGGTAATATATCAGGCTATTTTTATTTACAACAATGAATCCAAATTAACATAGTTTCAAAGCTTAGCCGCTACATGGATAAGATGATAGGTCTTGGTGTAAAGTAAGGCTTTACTTGGGCAATGGGGTACAATAACTCATTAAATGCTGGTGCTTTATCTTACACATTTTCTTAATCTTTTGGCCCAGAACAGAGTTTTACACATAGGAGTACTATACAGTTCATAAAAGAAGAAAACTTATCTCTAAGTTCTTTTTAATTAACCCTTCATAAGCCTATTTTGAGGCCCTTTAAAAATATCTGTATCTTAGACTTGCAGACACAGTGCGGGAAGAAAGTGAAAGTGAAGTCGCTCAGCTGTGTCCGACTCTTTGCGACCCCATGGACTGTAGCCTACCAGGTTCCTCTGTCCATGGGATTTTCCAGTCAAGAATACTGGAGTGGGTTGCCATTTCCTTCTCCAGGAGATCTTCCTGACCCAGGGATTGAACCCGAGTCTACCTCATTGTAGGCAGACACTTTACCATATGAGCCACCAGGGAAGAAGGGGGAAGGAGAGGGAGGGACAAATTGAGTGAGTAGCATTGAAACATATATTACCACATATAAAATAGAAGAAATTGCTGTATAACACAGGGAGCTCAACCTGGTGCTCTGTGACAGCTTAAAGGGGTGGGATGAGTCGGGGGTGGTAGGAGGTTCAAGAGGAAAAGGACACATGTATACTTATGGCTAATTCATGTTGCTGAATGGCAGGAACTAACACAACATTGTAAAACAATTATCCTCTAATTAAAAATAAAAACATCTGTATCTTGTGAAAAGACCAAAATAAACATGGAATAGTGGGAAAAACAAAGAGAATATTATACAGTGGGAAAAATTGTCAAGAACAAAAAGACTAAGAGAATTTGGTGTAATTTTCTTCAAGCTCATCTGCCTTTTGTGCTTTTAAGAAGGACCTTTCTCTCCTGCATTGCAGGCAGATTCTTTACCACCTGAGCCACCAAGGAAGCCCATACATATCTCTCAGTTCAGTTCAGTCACTCAGTCATGTCCAACTCTTTGCGACCCCATGGACTGCAGCACGCCAGACCTCCCTGTCCATTGCCAACTCCAGGAGTTTACTCGAACTTATGTCCATTGAGTCGGTGATGCCACCCAACCATCTCATCCTCTGTCGTCCCCTTCTCCTCCTGCCCTCAATCCCTCCGAGCATCAGAGTCTTTTCCAATGAGTCAACTCTTTGCATGAGGTGGCCAAAGTACTGGAATTTCAGCTTTAGCATCATTCCTTCCAAAGAAATCCCAGGGCCGATCTCCTTCAGAATGGACTGGTTGGATCTCCTTGCAGTCCAAGGGACTCTCAAGAGTCTTCTCCAACACCACAGTTCAAAAGCATCAGTTCTTCGGCACTCAGCTTTCTTCACAGTCCAACTCTCACATCCATACAGGACCACTGGAAAAACCATAGCCTTGACTAGATGGACCTTTGTTGGCAAAGTAATGCCTCTGCTTTTCAATATGCTGTCTAGGTTGGTCATAACTTTTCTTCCAAGGAGTAAGCGTCTTTTAATTTCATGGCTGCAGTCACCATCTGCAGTGATTTTGGAGCCCCAAAAAATAGTCTGACACTGTTTCCACTGTTTCCGCATCTGTTTCCCATGAAGTGAAAGAACTCATACAAGTCAATAAAAATAACAACAACATAAACAAAAAATTTGAATTAAAAATGGGCAGAGGGACTGAAAAGACATTTTTCCAAAGAAGACATGCAGGTGACCAACCGGTACATGAAAAGATGCTCAACATCACTAGTTACCACAGAAATGAAATATTAAAACAATAATGAAATATGACCTCATACCTGTTAGGATTGCTATCATCAAAATTACCTGGTATAAAAAAATGTTGGTGAGGGTGTGGAGAAAATGGAACCCTTGTGCATTGTTGGTAGGGAAAGTGAAGAGGAACTAAAAAGCCTCTTGATGAAAGTGAAAGAGGAGAGTGAAAAAGTTGGCTTAAAGCTCAACATTCAAAAAACGAAGATCATGGCATCTGGTCCCATCACTTCATGGGAAATAGATGGGGAAACAGTGGAAACAGTGTCAGACTTTATTTTTGGGGCTCCAAAATCACTGCAGATGGTGACTGTAGCCATGAAATTAAAAGATGCTTACTCCTTGGAAGAAAAGTTATGACCAACTTAGACAGCATATTGAAAAGCAGAGGCATTACTTTGCCAACCAAGGGCCATCTAGTCAAGGCTATGGTTTTCCAGTGGTCCTGTATGGATGTGAGAGTTGGACTTTGAAGAAAGCTGAGTGCCGAAGAATTAATGCTTTTGAACTGTGGTGTTGGAGAAGACTCTTGAGAGTCCCTAGGACTGCAAAGAGATCCAACCAGTCCATTCTAAAGGAGATCAGCCCTGAGTGTTCTTTGGAAGGAATGATGCTAAAGCTGAAATTCTAGTACTTTGGCCACCTTATTCGAAGAGTTGACTCATTGGAAAAGACTCTGATGCTCGGAGGGATTGGGGGCAGGAGGAGAAGGGGACAACAGAGGATGAGATGGCTGGATGGCATCACCGACTCGATGGACATGAGTCTGAGTGAACTCTGGGAGATGGTGATGGACAGGGAGGCCTGGTGTGCTGTAATTCATGGGGTCGCAAGGAGTTGGACACAACTGAGTGACTAAACTGAACTGAACTGTGGAAAACAGAGTAGAGTTTCCTCATGAAAGCAGAGCTACCATATGATCTGTGCTTCCCAGTGGCTCTGCGGTAAAAGAATCCACCTGCAATGAAGTAGATGCAGGTTTGACCTGATCCTTGGGGAATGCATGGGCAACCCACTCCAGTATTCTTGCATGAAAAATTCAATGGACAGAAGAGCCTGGTGGGCTATGGTCCATGGGGTTGCAACGAAGCAGACACGACTTAAGTGACTGAGCACCATATAATCCACTTTTGGGAATATATCCAACAGAAATAAACAGTATACTGAAGAGACAGCTTTACTCCCATATTTATTGCAGCATTATTCACAACTGCTGTGATTTAAGACCATTCACAAAAATTGGAATGTGGATTACATTAAGTACTGTATCAATATTAACCACCATAATTAAATTCAGAAAATTTATCTAAGAATATTCTTGTTTTCAGGAAACTCACACTGAAGCATTAATGGTTAAGATGGCCTTGTATATGCAGCATGCTTTCAAGTGGTTCAGAAAATATAGATAAAAGTGTGTGAGTGTGTGTGTAGATACTGAGACAGAATAATCAAAATGTTGGGGTCAGGAATTTAACATTAACCAGTAGTAAAAGCTGGTAAGTCTGGGTATAGGGTTTCCTTTCATTATTCTTCTAAAATTTAATTTTTCAATTATTTCAAAATTTAAAAAGTTCTAAAGGAAGTAGTGTTTCAATGAACTGTTTTACACTCTTTGCTCTTATTCTTTCAATTAGATTTTTTTTTAAACAATTTCTTTCTCTCTGTCACCCATGGCTCAACTGTAAGAACAACTTTAAGAATACTAATTGTCTCATGAGTCACTGGATCATAGCAAAAATAACATTCCCTCTACAGTCCCAGTAAAATACATTTAATTTCATGCAATCTTGCTGTGATTCTAAGAATTTTGATGTAACCGAAACAAAGGAGCATCACATGGGTATACAACCAAGTTACTAGTATAATCCTTTATAATACAGGGTACAACTATTGTTATTATTTAACAGTATGTAAATATGAATAGCAACCAACTTCTCATATAGCTTAATGAACTGCAGGTTAGTTCAGATGTAGCGATATGTAGCACAACCTCAGAATTCAAATAAGTTCAGTTATAAGAAGTCAAAAGAAGTAAGGGAAGAAAAAAAAGTTATTGATACCAGAGATGGAAAATTCTCAGTAGCTTTCATGTCTTACCTAGGGATGTGTTAACACTGCCCAGTTATACGTATTTCATATTAATATGGACATATACTTACGTAGACATACACATATACCAAGGTGAAAGTCACTTGGTTGTGTCCAACTATTTGTGACTCCATGGACTACACAGTCCATGGAATTCTCCGGGCAAGAATACTGGGCTGAGTAGATGTTCCCTTCTCCAGGCAATCTTCCCAACCCAGGGATCAAACCTAGGTCTCCCGCATGGCAGGCAGATTCTTTACCAACTGAGCCACCAGGGAAGCCCATACACAAATACTTACATATACTTATGTGGGCATCCCTGGTGGCTCAGACAGTAAAGAGTCTGCCTGCAATGCGGGAGACCCAGGTTCAATCCCTGGGTTGGCAAGATTCCCTGGAGAAGGGAATGGCTACTCACCCCAGTATTCTTGCCTAGAGAATTCCATGGAAAAGGAATTAAGTACCTGGGATCCCAAAGAGTTGGGCATGATTGAGCGACTAACACACACACACAAACACATATACTTGAATAGAGCTTTGTAAATTACAAAGTGTATTTATATACATTGGGCCATTTGAATTTTGAATTTTAAATGTGTCAAAAATCTTCACTCATTTTACAGCTTAGGAAACCAGAACATAAGTGACAAAGCATTTCGCTTAATGGCTATTAAGTTACAGGAATAGACAGTGATTGAACTCCATTCTTATTTTAAGGTTACTTCCATCTTAAGGTGGAGTCACCTTAAGATCTTTTGTCTATATCCATGACAACAGGAGTGAACAAATTTAGAATGTTTTTCAACAGTTCAAGTCAAAAACAAAAGGGCCTTGATTAACTGCTAGTAAACATGTAACAAAACAGTTATGCAGAGTACTTGGCATATTCTGATGGAATGCAATTCAACTTACATATAGATAGCAGACTATGAGAACCCTTTTAATGTCTCTGTGATATCTAATATTCTAGCAATTGCATCTATTTAGAGTTGAGGAATTGAGGCACAGTTTAACTTACTCAAAATATAGAAAGAAGCCAGGCATCTTTACATAAGCAGCATGGTAAAGAATATTCTTGATTGAAGATTTTGATTGAATCAATCACCTGCATTTGCTCTTTGGGGAGGTATATTTGGAGTGATGGATACTTGGACCACTCAACTGATTGCACTGCTGGATAGAGTGCTGTAGATTTCCTGTGGGTTTTGGAGCTTAAATACTGAACTTTTCTCCGACCCTTAAAGTACAGACCCCTGCCTTCGTCCAATAACATTAGTATATATTTATCTTGTGAAAGGACAATGTACCCTCTAAGCAGTTTCAGATTCCTTCATCTTTAAGTATATATACTTTTTGAGAAGATAAACAAATATAAAAGAAGCAAATTTAGCTGCATAAGAGACTGACAGTACTTTAACTTCTTATATTTCCGTTGAGCTGATGGTAAGGATTAATTCATGGATGCAAATTCTAAGTTGAACCTGGTATTCGGTCAAACCCAGTAAAGTGAAGTGGTTATGAGCATGGGATTTAGAAGCAGATTTCTGGATTTGAATCCTTGTCCAAAGCTGGGTACCAGGGGCAAGCTAATTAACCTCTCCGATACTCAGCTTCCTCATCTATAGATTGAGGGTAATGACAAAATCAGTGTCACACAGTTGTTTTGAAGATTGCATGCATCCATGTATGAGAAAACTGTTATATAAAAACAGTGCTCAGCATATTGTGTGAGCTCAATGGCTCAGTCGTGTCTGACACTTTGTGACCCCCATGGACTATAGCCCGCCAGGCTCCTCTGTCCATGGGATTTCCCAGGCTAGAATACTGGAGTGTGCTGCTATTTCCTACTCCAGGGGATCATCCTGACCCAGGGGTCAAACCAGTGTCACTTGTGTCTCCTGCACTGGGAGGTAGATTCTTTCCCAGTATGCCACCTGGAAACCTGAAAAACCTTACTCAGCATATTATGCACAATCAACAAATTAGTATCTCCTAAGAAGAGCCACTGTAGAAAATCCAAATCAATGATTTTTATACTTAATCCTCATAGATTAAGCAAATACTCAAAACTGAGACAAGCATTTTTGGGGCATGTACACTTCTGATAACAAGGGCATTCATGTACTCCTACATGAATGTACAGAACCTGGGCCACCACAAGTAGAGACAGGGCACCAGAGAGAGCCGTTAAGAGCACAAAGCTGAAAGCCACAACTCTGACCTGAGTCAAACCATAGGAATGTCCAAATAGAGGTAATGGAGGCCTAGAACCCAGGCTAATCTCTGCCTGAACAAGGGATTAAAAGGTACCATTGAAGACACCTGGTTGTCAGGGCATCACCTCCCATCATTCTTGGCATCTGTTTTGCGGGACTGATTTATTCCTTTCACTTCATGGACGCCGAGATTCTGGAAGGCAGTAATTATTATCATTTTTTTATTTTCAAAATACCCCTGTGCTTGGCATGTTACCAGATGCTTAATAATTAGGGTAAACATATGACACAGTTTACCTTGAGAAAGCCTGACTTATACATTTTATTCCCACATAATTATTAATAGCATTTCCATTTCACTCTCAAAAGTTAACACAGCTTGGATAATCAATTACACATCTTTCCTATTAATAGCGGTAGCTGAATGAACAAATTTTCCCTATCCATATATCACTGTATTCTACATCTGATTTATGTTCCCTGTCTTTTTAGTATTTTCCTCTACAAATAAATAAGTGAAGGAAGTATTATATTCTGTTAGGTACAGGCCTTTTGTATTTTTCCTTTTTATTGAATTGAGACAAAGCAGTGGAAAGTTGTATGACGTTACTTAATAGAAAATAGTATACCTTTAAATATATTTAACTTTCATGAGAGTTAACATAACTATAAAAGAAAAAGCCATTTCAGAGAAAGTATGGGAGAGGCAATTTTCAACTGACTGTAGTAAAGGCATGTACTATCAAAGTGAAAGTGAAAATCGTTCAGTCATGTCCAACTCTTTGCGACCCCACAGACTACAAATTCCATGGAATTCTCCAGGCCAGAATACTAGAGTGGGTAGCCCTTCCATTCTCCAGGGGATCTTCCCAACCCAAGGATTGAACCCAGGTCTCCCACATTGCAGATGGATTCTTTACCAGCTGAGCCACAAGGGAAGCCCTCCACTAAAAATTGGGCAAAAAATACTCTGCTTCCTTGATCACATCACCACATATTTGAACCATCTGGGGGTAGTTATTGTTTCAGATTATTTTATTAATACAACACTTGAATAATGTACTATTACAACCACCAGATAGATTCAAATATAATAGGAGGCTTCCAAACTTTGTTTTAAAAAGGACTGATAATTCAAATTAGCTCCAAATTGGAAATGTTCACAATTTCATGGAAGCAACTCAGAAATACTATAAGAATTCTATTTGCTGATACACTCAAACATTACTGCTATCAATCCTATTTCTGTTTTCTCATCCATTCATTTTGCAAGATATAATTCAGTTCAATTAAAAATTCTGCAGGTATTTTATCCTTTTTCACATAATTTATGTCAATTGAATTTCAACCAACCAGAATATCACCTTCCTTTGCTGCAATGACACATTCAATTACTAGTAACTAAAGGCATTATTTGGACTGTTTATAACTCTTGGAAGTTTCTGCTAATGCAAGAAAAGTTAGAAGTCATTTTAAGGGCTTATTGTTACTATTTAGAAAAAAGTCATAGAAACAGCAGTGTCAGTAAAGATCAGGCTTCTGCCTCCCTACCAGCTCTCTCCCTATCCTTTAGCTTGGCTCATTCTGCATGGTGTTTCTTACCACATTTATATCATTTAATTGCAAACAAAAATTATATTAGTTTCAGTGGGATTAAGACCAAAAATATTAACCTGAATTAGTCTTCACCTTCTCTTTATCTTTTTCCTCCAAAAATGTCAAGGGCAGCTCCATTGTTTATCTAATTTGTGGGTAAGTTATGAGGTTGAATGTAATAAATTTTACACTTTAAATTCTTAAATAAGCATAACTACACAAGTATGGTTTATAAACATCCATATATTTTAGCACTACAGATGGTGACTGCAGCCATGAAATTAAAAGATGCTTACTCCTTGGAAGGAAACTTATGACCAACCTAGATAGCATATTCAAAAGCAGAGACATTACTTTGCCTACAAAGGTTCATCTAGTCAAGGCTATCGTTTTTCCCGTGGTCATGTATGGATGTCAGAGTTGGACTGTGAAGAAGGCTGAGCGCCGAAGAATTGATGCTTTTGAATTGTGGTGTTGGAGAAGACTCTTGAGAGTCCCTTGGACTGCAAGGAGATCCAACCAGTCCATTCTGAAGGAGATAAGCCCTGGGATTTCTTTGGAAGGAATGATGCTAAAGCTGAGACTCCAGTACTTTGGCCACCTCATGTGAAGAGTTGACTCATTGGAAAAGACTGATGCTGGGAGGGATTGGGGGCAGGAGGAGAAGGGGACGACAGAGGATGAGATGGCTGGATGGCATCACTGACTTGATGGACGTGAATCTGAGTAAACTCCGGGAGTTGGTGATGGACAGGGAGGCCTGGCGTGCTGTGATTCATGGGGTCGTAAAGAGTTGGACATGACTGAGCGACTGATCTGATCTGATATTTTAGCCATACTAAGTACTCACTGGATAACTACTAACATTTCAATGGACAAGAAATGTTTTTACATGGCAAGTCCAATTTAAATTTCAAAAAATCACCAAGGATAAAATTTGGTAGAAATATTTTTATTAATATTTAAAACATATGTTTGCTACATCTAAAATGGTGTTGTGCTCATCTGCTTTAAATTCCTATTTTTAAAATCCTTGGCATACGGATGTCTGGAAGCTCTGTAGGTTTAAACCATCTATTTTCTCATTATTCCTTTATCCTGCCAAGTTTAGAAGATAATATGTCACACCACTGCCTTTATAAGCTATTCTTGACCACATATTTTGGATGCACCCTTAGAACATATTACACTAGAAGATGGAAACTGGTGACTGATTTTCACTACAGATATAGAACAACATAATTTAGAGAAACTGATTTATCAGTAGCTGATTATCTCCATGTTGGAAAGACTTTTACTTCCTGATATTTTTTTAATAAATCTTTTTTGAAAACAAAGGAACAGCCAATAACTACTTTAAAAGCCTGACCTGCTACAAAAAAGGAATAATGTCTCTAGAATATTTGATTGATCACGCAAATTACAATGAACTTAGTAGATTTAGTTGGCCCAAGTGGTGCTTTGGAGAAGGCAGTGGCACCCCACTCCAGTACTTTTGCCTGGAAAATCCCATGGACGGAGGAGCCTGGTAAGCTGCAGTCCATGGGGTCGATAGAGTCGGACACGACTGAGCGACTTCACTTTCACTCTTCACTTTCATGCATTGGAGAAGGAAATGGCAACCCACTCCAGTGTTCTTGCCTGGAGAATCCCAGGGACGGGGGAGCCTGGTGGGCTGCTGTCTATGGGGTCGCACAGAGTTGGACACGACTGAAGCGACTTAGCAGCAAGTGATGCTTTAATGTTAACATTCTATAGTAATCATTTGATTATTCACCCTTTTTTTTTTTGTTCTCAATTTGATACTGCTTTGCCTGATTGAAAATTATTTTCTAGTCTAATAGATTCTACAAACAGATGAGTGATTAGCTTGCTACCCTCATAAGCATAACCAGTGACCAGCGAAATTTTATTGACAGAAAAAACCATAGGCCAGCAGAAGTTATTATCTGAGTTCCAGTCTGTTGATCCAACATCGTAATATGTGACTATGCATGTGAGCATCTTTGTGAGGAGTGGGTTTTGAACTTTTATATAACCCTCAACAAAGCTCGAGACCCCAAAATGCTTGAGAACATGTACACCACACTTCATCACAGAGGCACCCTCCATTCAACTGCCTGTGTACCTCCACCATCTGCCCAAGGCTTCATTGATTCACCATATAGGTATTGAACATCTACAATGTATCAGACCATTGGGGAAAATAATGATTAAATACAGACTCTGTACTTTTGTAGCTTACAGACTCTTAAAGGGGACAGGAACAGAAATTATTACAAAATGTAATAAAACCTGTGACTGACAAGAGAGGTATCTTCAAAATGCTGAGAAACTATTCAAATAAGATCAGAGTTGATCGTGTGGAAGAGTGGAGGTTTCACAGAGAATATGGCATTGACCTATGTTTGGACAGGTAAAAATGAAGACAAGATTCTGAGCTTTGGGAACAGAATAGGAAATGGTAGAATATAGGTGTGAAAAATTTGAGGAACAGCAAAAGTGGCTGGAGTGTAGTATAAGAGGGTGCAGTAGATAATTAGCCCAGAAGTAGGAAAGGACTCAGTGTAAAGGGATTTACACGGCAGGTTAAGTAACTCATTAAGTTAAGATAATAGTTCTCAATATGGGGGTTCATGTATCCTTTCTAGTGACCCTGGAAGAAGTCTAAATACTATCATCAATGTTTCAAAAATTCTGTGAAGACAGATATTTGCACAAGATAAAAATATTTACTTTTGTGCTGAGATTTTATTTAAAGTGAAGTGAAGTCACTCAGTTGTGTCCCACTTTTTGCAACCCCATGGGATTTTCCAGGCAAGAATACTGGAGTGGGTTACCATTTCCTTCTCCAGGAGATCTTCCCAACCCAGGGATTGAACCCAGTTCTTTCGCACTGTAGGCAGATGCTTTACCATCTGAGCCACTGTTAATGTATTTAGGGAATCAAAATGTTTCAAAACATAGGGTTCATGAAAGAAGAGTAAAGATATCTTTGGCAAAGTTTGAAAAATGTTGTTACTGAATCATTGAAGTTGATGGATTCTAGATTTAAGGATTTGTGTACACTTGGATGTGGAGATCAAGGAACAGTAGATGAATGAAATCAATCCCATCTTCTTATCCTAATCATAGATAGATATAGGTACTCTCCTCTAAATAGACATTCCATTCATTTAGGGAATAAAAAAGGTATTCAACAGACAACTTCTATAACCCACTCCTGGAGATTAGGGCTGGGTATATCAATTTAGTGCAATATTGTTATTGTTGTTGTTTAGTCACTAAGCTGTTACTGACTCTTTTGCAACCCCATGGACTGTAGACCATCAGGCTCCTCTGTCCATGAGATTTCCAGGCAAGAATACTGGAGTGGGTTGCCATTTCCTTTATTGGTAGAGTGTAAAACAAAAAAGGAATCCTTGGTGAACACAAATATTTAAGGGCTAAATGGACATGACAGCTATAAATACAATGTGTAATCCTTGATAGATCCTAAATTGAGCAGGGTGGGGAGCTACAGAAGACATTATTAGGCAATAGGGCAAATCAAAATACAGATTATGTATTATATAATAAAATTGTTGTTGTTTAGTTGCCAAGTCATGTCCAACTCTTTTGCGACCCCATGATCTGTAGCCTGCCAGGCTCCTTTGTCCATGTGAGTTTCCTAGGCAAGAATACTGGAGTGGGTTGCCATTTCCTTCTACAGGGTATTCTTCCCAACCCAGGGATCAAACTCGCATCTCCTGCACCGGCAGGCAGATTCTTTACTACTGAGTACCCAGGGGAGCCCATATAATAAAATTACACAGTGTTAAATTTCCCAAGAGTAATTGTTCTCAGGAGATACAGGTATGTGTATGGAGGCAAGGTGAGGAAAGAGTTAAATTAGGAAAATGTGAATTATTAATAATTGGTGAATCTAAATGTAAGGTATGTGAATAGTGATTACTGTATACTATTCCTGCAACTTTTCTGCAAATTTAGAGTGTTCAAAATCAAAAGGGAACAAAAATATAGATCTAGAAAAAAAACAAACTGGTAAAGAGAAAATTTGGCATGGAAATCAAGAAAGACAAGCACTGGATTAGAGTATTGGTATGAAGTTAGCCACCACTCTCTTCAACTTTTGGAAGAACATTTGTCTCTGAAAGAAAGAAGAGAGGAATAAAGGGAAGACATCATTTGTAAGATAATATCTGAAGACTGCTATGTTATGTTAGTAAAGGAAGGACACTTGGAAAGGAGATCAGTTATATTATTTTAGCTACTAAGCCCAGGAGTTAATGCTTAAAAGCAAATACATATTTTGAAGGAGGACTGTACAAAAACTCTAAGAACTACTTTAACCAAAATGCATTTGTTAAAGGCAAAAATCTCTTGAAATTTTTCCATGATGACTTTTTATTTCAATTATTTGAGACCATTGCAGAATTCATTAGTATTTCCTACAACTCTTTTGAAAGATGCCATTCTTTTAGAGAAGATTTTTTTCACCTTCTGAATGGTGATAATATACATCATTATAATATATATAAAAATTATAATTAGCATCTTTTGAGTACTTATTATCTTCTATGTACCAGACAAAGAGCTTTGGCTGCATAGCCAGGTTTGACTCTTACAGAAATTCTATTTGGAGAAATAAATTTTATTGATATCTCCAAAATTTTGCCAATTTTACAAGGGAACTAAACAAGTGAGATGTAATTACATGTCTGCTGCTGCTGCTGCTGCTAAGTTGCTTCAGTCGTGTCCAACTCTGTGCGACCCCATAGACGGCAGCCCACCAGGCTCCCCGTCCCTGGGACTCTCCAGGCAAGAACACTGGAGTGGGTTGCCATTTCCTTCTCCAAAGCATGAAAGTGAAAAGTGAAAGTGAAGTCGCTCAGTCGTGTCTGACTCTTAGTGACACCATGGACTGCAGCCTACCAGGCTCCTCCGTCCCTGGGATTCTCCAGGCAAGAACACTGGAGTGGGCTGCCATTTCCTTCTCCAATTACATGTCTAAGGTCATTTAATTGAAGGCCATGGAATCATGACTCAAAGCTCTCTGATTCTAAAGTTGTGTTTTAAAACATAGGATATTTATTTTGAGAAAAATATCCTAAATAGTATTACCAACTTTTCATTAATTTCATAATTTAAATGACTTATTGATATTTATATAAATCATATTGATTATATTCTTTGCAGCTGAAGATGGAGACAGTATATACAGTCAGCAAAGACAAGACCTGGAGCTGACTGTGGCTCAGATTATGAACCCCTGTAAAGAAATACATTAGACTGTTCAGGTATGATCAAAATCAAATACCTTATGATTACACAGTGGAGCTGACAAATAGATTCGAGGGACTGGGTCTCATAGACAGAGTGCTTGAAAAACTATGGATGGAGGCGTGTAACACTGTACAGGAGGTGGTGACCAAAACCATTCCCAAGAAAAAGAAATGCAAGAAGTCAAAGTGGTTGTCTGTGGAGGTCTTACAAATAGCTAAGAGAGAAGTGAAAAGCAAAGGAGAAAGGGAAAGATATACCCAACTGAATGCAGAGTTCCAGAGAATAGCTAGGAGAGATAACAAAGCCTTCCTAAATGAAAGTGAAATAGAGGAAAACAGTACAATGGGAAAGACTAGAGATACCTTCAAGAAAATTACAGATACCAAGGGAATATTTCATGCAAAGATGAACACAATAAAGGACAAAAACAGCAAGGACCTAACAGAAGTAAAAGATTAAGAAGAAGTGGCAAGAATATACAGAAGAACTGTACAAAAAGGTCTTAATGACCAGGAAAACCATGATGGTGTGGTCACTCACCTAGAGCCAGACATCCTGGAGTGTAAAGTCAAGTAGGCTTTAGGAAGCTTTACTATAAACAAAGCTAGTGGAGATGACGGAATTCCAGCTGAGCTATTTCAAAACCTAAAAGATGATGTTACGAAAGTGCTGCATTCAATATGCCAGCAAATTTACAAAATTCATCAGGGACCACAGGACTGGAAAAGGTCAGTTTTCATTCCAATCCTAAAGATAGTCAATGCCAAAGAATGTTTATACTACCTTAAAACTGCACTCATTTTACATGTTAGCAAGGTAATGCTCAAAATCCTTCAAGTTAGACTTTAAGAATACATGAACTGATAATGTCCAGATGTTCAAGCTGGATTTAGAAAAGGCAGAGAAACCAGAGATCAAATTGCCAGCATCTGCTGGATTATAGAAAAGGCAAGGGAATTCAAAAATGTCTACTTCTGCTTCATTGACTCCACTAAAGCCTTTGATTGTGTGAATCACAACAAACTGTGGGAAATTCTTCAAGAGTTGGGAATACCAGACCACCTTACCTGTCTCCAGAGAAACCTGTATTCAAGACATGAAGCAACAGTTAGAACAGGACATGGAACAACATACTGGTGCAAGATTGGGAAAGGAGTTCATCGAGGCTGTATATCGTCACCCTGCTTGTTTAACTTCTATGCAGAGTACATTATGCAAAAAGCCCAGTTGGATGAAGCACAAGCTGGAATCAAGATAGCCAGGAGAGATATCAACAATCTCATATATGCAGAAGATACCCCTCTAATGGCAGAAAGTGAAGAACAAAAAAGCCTCCTGAGGGTGAAAGAGGAGAGTGAAAAACTGGCTTAAAACTCAACATTCAAAAAACTAAGATCACGGCATCTGGGCCCATCACTTCATGGCAAATAGATGGGAAAAAGTAGAAACAATGACAGATTTTATTTTCTTGGGCTCCAAAATCACTACAGATGGTGACTGCACCCATGAAATTAAGACATTTGCTCCATGGAAGAAAAGCTATGACAAACCTAGACAGTGTATTAAAAAGCAGAGATCACTTTGCCAACAGAGGCCAGTAGAGTCAAAGCTATGATTTTTCCAGTAGTCACGCATGGAAGTGAGAGTTGTACCATAAAAAAGGCTGAGTGCCAAAGTATTGATGCTTTCAACATGTGGTGCTGGAGAAGACTCCTGAGAGTCCCTTGGAAAGCAAGATTAAACCAGTCAATCTTAATGGAAACCAACCCTGTATATTCATTGGAAAGACTGATGCTGGAGCTCCAATACTTTGGCCACCTGATGCGTAGACCTAACCCACTGGAAAAGACCCTGATGCTGGGGAAGATTGAGGGCAAGAGGATAAGGGGGCAACAGAGGATGAGATGGTTGGGTGGCATCACCAATTCAATGCACAAGAGTTTTAGCAACCTCTGGGAGATAGTGAAGGACAGGGAAGCCTGGCCTGCTGCAGTTCATGGGGTCACAAAGAGTCAGACACGACTTAGTGACTGAACAACAACAAATAGACCTTAAATCTCAATGTAATAGGTTTATAAGTTGCCCTCCCCACTTCTTTCCTAACTTGAAACATTTTGCAAAATAGATTTTCTATTCATTCATACCCATTTATTTGGGGAATTGGTTTGCCTCTATGTGACTGATTGCAACTAATAAGACATGTTGGTGCCACGTCTTGAGGGAGGAGAGAACGAGGGAATCTACAGATCCTGGCAAATGCCACATCTTGGAATAGTCTGGAAAACTTCCCTATTTCTCCTTCCTTCTCCTACTCCAGAAAACAAAGAGTCACCAATTCCAAAGTCCAACTGGCCTCCTCCTCACTCCCACTCTTGTTTATCAAGGATTCTTTCAAAGAAACACATCTTTAAAAATGAAGCCCTTGTTGTGAAAGCATCATACCATGTCTTTAAAAAAAAAAAAAAACACCACTTGAGAATTCATTCTTCCTACTGAATATGAGTATTCCCAAGAATTCACATAAAAAAGAGGCCTAAACTAAAACCTTGGCACAATTCTTGCCCAAACCAAATAAACCCAGGAGATGATGCCCAAGGCCAGCAGTTCTGGTAAGGAATGATGAGTTACTTCCTGAGGATACAAGATCTCAGAGTTCTGTTCTTTTAGAAGAGACCTAACTGATTACAGAAAAGCCTAATTGAAACATGAATAAAAGAACAATCTTTATGTGATCATAGGTAAATATTTTTTCAATGGGAAACAGATTCTAATGGAGTGATACTTTCCATAAATTCAGCAGAAATACATCAAGAGGCAACAAATAATTACCAGTGAAAAATCAGGGTCAAACATGGTCTGCTGGTTGAACAAACACACATGTTTCAATTTCTTGTATGAAAATAGGCTTTTTCAATTTCTTGTATGAAGGCTTCTGCAATTTCTTGTATGAAAATACTCATATAAGAGTAGTTTCAATTTCTCATATAACTTCTATTCCTGCTCAATTAGGCCTTATTTCAGGCTTTCAGAAATAGTGATAGGCATTGAGTGGTAGAGAATCTGCCTGCAATGCAGCAGACACGTGTTTAAGCCCTGATCTGGGAAGATCCCCTGGAGAAGGAAATGTCAACCCATTACAGTATTCTTACCTAGAAAATCCAATCAATGGAAGAGCCTGATGGGTTACAGTCCGTGGGGTCACAAGGTGTCAGACATGACTTAGCAACTAAACAACAACAAAGCACTGAGTGAAATGATAAATCAGCCATAGCTGATGGATGGACCTTGTTGAAGAAATGGTGGGGCGGGGCAGGGTGGGAGAGTGATGATTTAGAAGCCCTACCCTACAGAGACCCAGGAGATTACAGTTGTATCGATTTGACAATGCATAACTGACCCAAGAGTGAGTATTTGGTTTAATTAGGTTTCTCACAGTTCAAATAAAACTTACTAAATGTTTGAACAAATACACTTAAAAAAAAACTAATTTAAGTGAGGCAATCATCTTGGAAAACAGCCTGAGGGTCCTTAAAAGATTAAATAGAGTCACTATGTAATTCAGCAACTTTAATTTTTTTAGTTGTATACCTAAGAGAAATGAAAATATATGCCCACCAAAAATTGGTACACAGACATTTGTAGCAGCATTTTTCTTTATAGTCAAAATGTGGAAACAACCCAAATGTGCATCTGGTGAACAGATACAATATGGTGTATATTATACAGTGAAATTAAAAGGAACCAATTATTGATACACGCTACAACATGGATGAACCTTGAAACCATTATGCCAAGTGAAAGAAGCTTGTCACAAAATACCACATATTTCATGACTCCATTTACATGAAATGCCCAGGAGAGGCAAATCTCTAGAGAGATACCAGAGGTCGTCTAGAACTAGAGGGATAGGGCTGGAGGGTGACAGCTAATGGGAATGGGTTTTTGGGGGGCATAATAAAAATGTTCTAAAATTAATTGTGATGAAGTTTGTACCAACTCAGAATTACTGAAAAATCATTGAGTTGTACATTTTAAATGAGTGAGTTGTGTAATAGGTAATTTATCTCTTAATAAAACTGTTACCAGGAAAAAAAACCACCTAATTTCGCTAACAGAGGCAAAATAAAATAAAAACAAGAATCATTTCCCTTTTGTCTTCTTTCCTGTTATACTGGTGGCTCTTTGTGAGGATGCAGGCTTCAGATCCATTTTTTTAAACCAAGTTGATCTCACTGCAATGGATCTTGGAAACATAAAAGTTTAGATGTGTAGCATACAGCATCTATGATTGGGGAACAGCAAAAAATAAAACAGAAAATATAGGACTTGCAACACGGTAACCTGCAGTCAAGACTTGACCTTGCCATTAACTATCTGGTTGACCTTGAAAAGGTAAGCTAAACACTGTTAGCCTCAGTTTTACTGATTTTTACAATTTAATTGCATAGCAATGAGAAGGACCTTACATAACTGTAGATCAAAAAAATAGTTTCATTCGTTCACTAATCACTACGTTAGGGGTTATAACTAGGGACTTGCAGACCCTGGGGGAGGCTGATAGAAGTTAGCTCTGAGAGCTTTGAGAGCAGATGGGAAAAGCACTTGATCCTGATGAAAAATTTAAGGAATGAACCTCTAAGGAAAGGTTGTACCTTGGCTGATTCTTGAACATGGAGGATTTAGGCAAGCAAGAAGGTACTGTGGTAGAGCTGAGGTTTGAAGGAGGAGAAGCTAGACGAATGCTCAGAAGTGCATATAAGCAGTCTGTTCAAGGAACTGCATGTAGTCAGACACGATGAACAGTGGTTCTCAAACAGTGATGCCCAGACCTTTAACATCAACATCACACAGAAACTTGCTATGGATGCAAATCTCAGTTCATACCACAGACCTGTTGAATCAGAAGATGATTCTTGGGACGGAGCACAGCAATTTGTGTTCTAATAAGGTGGTTGTGATGCCTGATTAGACTTGAGAGCCACTGGATTAGAGCCTTGGGTTCTAGTAGCAAGAGATGTGTTTGCCTACCCTTGCTGCATATTTGCACAGTTTACAAAGGCAGTTTTATAGGTCAATTTATAAGCTGTATAAGTTACTTTAGGCTATTTATCAGGAAATACAGAAAAAGCTAAAGAAAAATGTAATCTCATTATCTATACATACATATTGTTAGTATTTGGTGAATTAAATAGAGTTTTTTTTGAAACATTGGATCATAATGTACTTTTTTTGTATTCCATTTTTGTTAACTTAATATTTTATGAGTATTTCTCCATGGATTTTGAATTCTATCAGTCCTAAAAACTCATGGAAAATATTTTTAATGACTCCAAAGTATTTCATCGTGTGAGTAGACCATAATTTAATTTACTACTTATTACTGTTGGAGATTTAGATCATTTCAATAACTTTTATAAATAATACAATGATGAAAAACATTTTCCATAAGTATTTTTTCTGCACTTTTACTTCCTATGGTAGATTTTTAGAAGTAGAGTTCTATGCTGAGTACCTATTCTTTGTATCTCTCCTTCTTCTGGTAACAGGCCCACCTTCTCTGGCCACCAGATTGTCAAGTGTCCTTGATTAGGCTAATTATGATGCCCCATACCTCTAACCACACAGGCCATTCAGATATGTGACAGGCTGGACCAATGAGCTTAATGACTATTTTGCAGGGAAGCCATTCCCCTCCCCCTCTCAAGAGTAGAAATAAACCAAGTCAGCTACAGAAAGCAATGACATTAATTTGTAGAGAGCAGAGATGAGAGTCCGAGAGCATCCAAATTCTCAATGTTTTCTAATTTACTTACTATTCCAAAACAAAAATCACTTAAAAAGTCTAGTTCAAGCTAGATATATTAGTCCTGAGTGATACATAGGGCCTTGAAGGGTATGAGTACAATTGCATTAAAGCTATTCCTAAGTCTGAGAACACTGACCAACTTTATAGTATCTAGCCTTCCTATTTGGAAGCATTTGATGTTTCTCCAATTATTCAGATTTTCTTTTACAATTTGCAGTAAAATTTTGTAATTTTCTTCATTTAGAAGCAATAATTCCTTATAAAGTATATTCTTAAACATGTTATTTTGGGTCGCCTTTGTTATAATGAGCTTCTCTCCTGTATAAATTTCTAGAGTTGCTGTTAACTAATTACCACAAACTTAATACAAATTTATCATCTTACTGTTTTGGAGGTCAGAGTCCAAAAGGCGTCTCAATGGGTTGAAACCGGGTGTCAGTGGGAATGTGTTCCCTCCAGAGGCCTCTTGTCATTCCATCTCTCTCAGTTTGAGCTATTTGTTGACTGAAGTGACTTAGTAGCAGCAGCAGCAGCCCCCTTCCATATCCAAAGCCAGGAATAGCCATCGAGTCCTTCTCAGGGCATCTTCCCTCCGCTTCTGAGTCTTCTGCTGCCTTCTCCCCTATTTAAAGGTTCATGTGTTTAATTGGGCCCACCTGGAAATTTCCTAACTTTAAGGTCAGCTGATTAGCAGCCTAATTCTTTCTGCAACCTTAATTTTCCCTTGCCAGGTAACTTAGCATATTCATAGGTTCTGAAGACTGGAATGTAGATCTCTTTGGGGGATTATTATTGTACCTACTGTACCCTTCATATACATATCAATTGGCTACTGTTTTTATACACATATGTATGTTTGTATGTGTGTGTATTATATATAATTTTCTGCTTTCACAGCAAAACTCCCCAAGCAATTGTGTGTCTGTATTTTCTCTTGAATGTATTGCAACTATGGTTTCAATTTCGCTATTCTTTAGAAATTTATTCAAGGTTATCAATTACTTACACTCTGCCAAACCCAGGGGTTTATTCATTGTTCTCATCAGGGGATGCTTACTGACATTCATAAAGTCTCCATGTCTCGGCACAATGAAAGCTTGTCTTTTTTGCTCCTAACACAGTGAAATGAAGGTTTTAATATGGGACAACTGGGATCCACACTGTCATTATATGACTCAAACCCTTTCCAAATAATAATTGCATCCTCCCCCAGAGCCCCAGAGTCTTCCCGAGTCCTCTGTATACAGCTGGCAGATGAGGGAAGAGGTAAGAAAAGGGTGCATAGTTTGTTTTTTTCAAAGGAGCTAGTGCAAGAACAGTGTACATGATGTTCATGATGTGCATAAAACTTCCACACCCTGTTTGGCATAATTCAGTTTCCTTGCACCATCTCACTGCCAGACATGGTGGAAACTGGATCTAGCTGTGAGGTCAGGAGGAAAGACAGATGGGGATTAGGGAACACATGGCATTGTGTCTGATGCTCACCTGTCCTGTGCATTTGGTGCGATTGGTACCAGCCTTCCTGAGCCTTCACTGGGCTTCCCTGATAGCTCAGTTGGTAGACAATCTGCCTTCAGTACAGGAGACCCTGGTTTGATTCCTGAGTCTGGAAGATCCTCTGGAGAAGGGATAGGCTCCCACTCCAGTATTATTGGGCTTCCCTTGTGGCTCAGCTGGTGAAGAATCCACCTGCAATGTGGGAGACCTGGCTTTGACCCTGGGCTGGGAAGATCCCCTGGAGAGTGGAACGGCTACCCACTCCAGTGGCCTTCATTATTTCCCTGAGACCAACTCAGATAGTGTCTGGAAACTTCAGCCAATTTCAAAACCAATATAATTTGCACCAAATATAGGGCATGTGAGATGATTTAATTCTGTACTTATTTTTCTCTCCCCAAACTTTTCCTTCTCCTATTTTCCATTTATCTTTAGTAGTATTATGGTCTTCCTTACTACTTACTATTTTTTCACTCTTCCCCCAACTGTGACAATATTCTGTCATTTCCTACACAACCTTTGGAATCCATGTTCCATTGTGAACATGGATTACCCCCACCCTCACACTTTTTATTCCCTCAAATAATTTCCTCTCTTTTTTTGATAAAAGAACTTAAATATGGACATTTCTCTGTGAACCTCTCTCGTGGACAATAAACATTTCCCTTAGTTCACATAAAAATGCTGGAAGAGGAAGTTGGCATTTTTTAACAAGAATTCTGCTTGTTTTTTCAAGCTCAATCCTTGGTATTTTATTCCAAGCTTTGGCCATATAGAATTTAATGTTTACCACTACCATTAATAACACTGAAAGACAAATAGTATTTGTTTATATACTTTCCAACGATTAGAATAAAGATTTACATACATTCATTTAATCTGCAAAAGAACAATTTCTTCTCCCCTTAATTTTGAAGAAAAAGCTCTCTTCCTTTAACACATCGAATTTCATTCTGTTCAACCTCACAATTATTATCTGAAGGCCTTTGCTAATTATTATTTTTTAGAATTTTGTTTAATATTTGATCTGTCACAATCCTTTTTCATAATGATAATGACTACCATGTCTCACATGCCAATTATGGGCCACATTTTAAGTGCCTTATGAGAACTGTCATATGTAATACTCCAAGATGTTGGTACTTTTTACCTGCATTTTACAGAGCAGAAAAGAGGCACAGAAATATTTAAGAAGTTGTCTTAGGGCATGTAGTTTCACAAGTGGAAGGGAAAGATCCATAACAGAGACCCAGCTGACAGGTGAATTCCAGCCCCTGTGTTGTTGTTACAGTTTTCCAGTTGATGGTCCCTTTATCATTTGGCACTCGACTCTCCCGTGTGCTGACTGCTCTGCACTCGACTCTCCCGTGTGCTGACTGCTCTGCACTCGACTCTCCCGTGTGCTGACTGCTCTGCCTAGATCCTTGATCCTCTTCTTTATAGCATGCATCCTGTCCCTAGCTCATTTTTGTGCTGGATCTCTTTTATCTACTTTATAAAACGCTAATACATTAAAAATAGAAACAAGGTGGGGATTTTTGTACGTATTCTTTTTAAAATAATCATGTCCACATATTTTCTTTTTTTGGATCTGCATTTATGGAATTTTGATGGTAAAATTAGAATCAAGTTTATGTGCAATCTAGAGAAATGGTATGCTGCTGCTAAGTCGCTTCAGTTGTGTCTGACTCTGTGCGACCCCATAGACGGCAGCCCACCAGGCTCCCCCGTCCCTGGGATTCTCCAGGCAAGAACACTGGAGTGGGTTGCCATTTCCTTCTCCAATGCATGCAAGTGAAAAGTGAAAGTGAAAGTGAAGTCGTGTCCGACTCTTAGCGACCCCACGGACTGCAGCCTACCAGGCTCCTCTGTCCGTGGGATTTTCCAGGCGAGAGGGTGCCATATAGATGGTCCTATTTGCAAAGCAGAAATAAAGACACAGATACAGAGAACAATTGTATGGATACCAGGGGGGAAAGGGAAGGTGGGATGAATTGGGAAATCGGGACTGACATTTATAGGCTATTGATATTATGTGTAAAATAGATAACTAATGAGAATGTACTTATAGCACAGGGAACTCTACTTAATGCTCTGTGGTGACCTGAACGGGAAGAAAGTCCAAAAGGGAGAGGATATAAGTATACGTATGGCTGATTCATTTTGCTGTATGGTAGAAACTAACACATTGTAAAGCAACTGTACTCCAATAGAAAATTAATTAGGAAAAGAATTAGGGTTTGATTTTCATGAGGTCATCAATTAGCTACATTTAAAACACCGCATTTTTATGCTGAAATTTTTCTAAATAAGATAAATTCAGGCATGTGAGAATGAGATACAATCTCATACCAGTCCAGTTCTACAGATGCTTACAACAGGAAGAAATGAGGGTAATTTTTGAAAAAGATTTTAAATTCAAAGTTCAACATTACTAATGGTGTGATAAATAAAAACATGATAAAAACCAACACACAAATGTCCATATCTGGACAAGGTTACTAATCCATGAACTTCTAGCATGGGTTCAAGGAGGCAATGATCACAAAAACTGTTCCATCATCTCTTGACTAAACAAACTGTTAATAGTCACCTCTGTATTCATGAGATTGTACACAAGTCATCGTGAAATGAGTAGAATAAAATAGGCTTTGAGGTAACCTGACCCAGAAAATTTCCTGACTTTTCTCTAAATCCATGTTCAATAAATTCTGGTAATTTTAATTTAGCCAATTCATGTGCCAAGATGAAAACCAATAAAGAGATCTCTTCCAGTATCATTTTGGAGAAAAAGTCTTCATGTTTATTGATAGTAGAACAAAATTCAAAAGACTGAGGTTATGCTGAAATTTTCATTAATGAAATATTCTAAAAATGTTTGTTAGGCTTTAGTTATAAGGAAAGTAGATTACATTCTTATTTGAATACCAGTGTTGACCTTAACCCAATGACACTTGTCAACTTTGAAAGTGAAGAGTGTAAAACTGCCTGGATTTCCATGGTGATTTAACTTTGCTGACCCTTTTCATCAGTTCTTATTTTTGAGGATTTGTGGTTCAAAGAAAAGTCTACAGTTTAGCCCGTTACAAAGTAGCATATGCTCAAATCTGTGTGAACTGCACCAAACATTAACCTAGCTTTACTGGATCTCTTTTGTTTCCTAAAGAATCTGCAGCTACTTAGCAAATGTTTCCTAAAGTCTGATTTGATTCTTCTCCCAGTTTCCCGGATGTATCATCTACATATCTATTAACTACTTAAATCTTTTCAACAAAAGCTGTAAGAATACATACAAAATCAAGGGTAGAAAGAGACAATTACACAAATAAACATAATCTCACCTTTAGTCCTACTCCCTGTTAATAAATCAAAAGTTTGCTCTCCCTTTTTTCAGAATATTTTAAAAATCAAGTCAATGTGTTGGTCACCAGACTGTGTTACTGTAACAATATCATCCAAAGCATATAAATGATTCTATGATTTTTATTCTACTCTTCCTACCTCTAGATGCTTTATGTCTGCATAAGTTTATATTAGGTCACATAACATTTGATTTTTTAAATGTACCTTTTTAAAATCTAACTTCCATTTACAAAAGTTGAAGAAGTATCATGAGATCTTAAGTTTTATTCCTTTTAACAGCCAAGTCTGTCCTGCTGACCAGAAAAGCAGCAGTTTAACGAAGATATTTTCTAGCATCAGTCATGAAAGTTTGGAATTAGAAGGGAGGTGGGTCATTTGTGCAACATTCTTCCCTTGGGTCTGATGCTGGTTAATTTAAGGCTTAGAGCTAATGGGTCTTATCACCTCCTATGACACAGAATTGGCCAGAGGCCCAGACCAAGAACGTTTAATTGGATGAATGATTATTGATTCTGAAGACAATATAAATCAAAGGATTTAAAGAATAGGGCTGTTAATGTTCATCACGACTGGCATCTTTGGTAAATTTAATAATTCCCATTCTACCAGCACTGGCAGACCATGTTAATCTTGGAGAGGGTTTCAATGTAAGAAAAGGTTCAGACTAATATGATCACCAAGCTGTGCAGCTCAGACTCCAGACAAGGTCGATGTAACATTATCTGGGAGCCACCAGATGTCGTACATACATTGTTCTTATTTGATTCCTCCAACTACATATAGTAAGCATCAGAAAGAAAGTTTCTGCAGTTGTTAAAAGGTTAAGAGGATTCTATCCAGAGCAGTGTTGAATGCACTGATAAAATTTGCTTCCTCTACCTCTGTACATACAGTTTATTTCAAAAACTTCTGCTTCATTCATGGGAAGCATTTTAAGTTAACATGAAACAGAATAATCATTTTTATGGTGATTCAATTTTCCTGACACATTTAAAATAGCTTTTCTTTTAAGCTAAGGAAAGGGTTAGCCACTCAGTTGTGTCCCACTCTTTGGCCATCCCATGGTCTGTAGCCTGCCAGGCTCCTCTGTCCATGGGATCTCCAGGCAAGAGTACTGGAGTGGTTTGCCAGTTCCTTCTTCAGGGAATCTTCCCAACCCAGGTATTAAACCCAGGTCTCCTGCATGGCAGGCAGATTCCTTACCATCTGAGCCACCAGGGAAGCCCTCAAGCTAACTCCTTACTTATTTTTCATTCATTCAACATACAACTCCTCACTGAGTGTTTCCTATATAATTATTGTCAGGGCTTCCCTGGTAGCTCAGACGGTAAAGAATCTGCCTGCCATGCAGAAGACCTGGGCTTGAGCCCTGGGTTGGGAAGATCCCCTGGAGTAGTGCATGGCAATCCACTCCAGTATTCTTGCCTGGGGAATCCCCATGGACAGAGGTGTCTGGCAGGCTACAGTCCATGGGATTGCAAAGAGTCAGATATGACTGAGCAACTAAGTTCAGCACATATCTCAGCATTAATATATAATCATCACTAGCTAAGTGCTGGGTATACAGAACTAAATAGGACTTCCTTTGTCCTCAAGGATCAGACAGTCCATCAGGAGGCAAATGAATGGAACACAGCTACTGTGGGGTCTCAGGTTCGGCTCTCTAAAAGCAGGTGCTGATATGGGAGTTGTGGGTGCAAGATATTTATTATTTGTGATGAACACCTGTGCAAGAATGGGGGGTGGAAACAGGCTTGGGCAGGGGAAAAAGTCAAACTGATGCCCATCTGCCAAAGTGTTGACCAACATGGCAGAACATTCTGGAGCAAGTATTAATCGCCCATCAGAGCTGTTCCATGCTAGGCTGGGTCTTTAAATCTCTTACTCTGCTCAGTGGCTGGATATAGGGGTACCCTGGGAAGGTCATGGGCTTGGAGAAGTTCTTCTCTATCAGCTAAAGACTTTCTGATGGCCATCATCTGTAAGCTGGGAAGGAAGTTCTTTCTTCAGGGAAATATAAGTGATACATCCCTGTATTGACCACACATGGGATGCTCTGGGACCTTGGAGGAAGATTAGTTGAATGTTAGGGGCTAGTTCATAGAGGTTTAAAATGAGGCCATGATGAATCTTAAAAACAATAATGATAATAACAACTAAGATTTATTGAGCAATTACTGTATGTCAGGTATAATATTAAATTTTATACATGGATTGTCTCATTTAAAATTTATCCCACACCTGGGAGATGGATATGTAACTATCAAAAAGTATAGCAGATGAATGATTAAGTAATGTTCCCAAGTTGGATTCACAGTTGAATTCAATTCCTCAATTCAATTTGATTCAATACAATTCAATTCAAGGCTGTATGACTTTAAGATCCATTGAGTATAATCATATACACCAAAGAGTGTGGGCTGGGCTGTTATGTTGGGAAAATAGTGCATAAAGACATGAACGACCTATCAAAGTTCCAAATGTAGAATGTGAATTGAATAAATATTTGTTGAACAAGGTAGGAAAGGAGGGAGGGTGGAAGAGAGGGATGAAGGAAAGAAAAGAGAAAGTAGACAAGTGTATTTAAAGAACTGTTAAATGGATATGATTAGATAACTGAATCATAATGGATATGATTAGATAACTGAATCCCAAGTGCTGTTAAGAATCTCCCAAATTTTCCTAAAAAGAATTGAATGAGTATTAGGCATGTTGTTCTTTGTGTTCTCTGTATGGGAAGACACTTCTTCTGAGAGTACTTCCTCTAATTCACCATTTTTAAAGCTGTACATATGATTTCTCCAGGGCATATCAGAGATACTCTGTGTTGGGATTACTTACAGATGTCTTTACACCTTTCCTGTGACCTTAGGGACCTCATGATTCTTGTCTTGGAAAGATGTTCAGACTGCCTACTGGATTTCACTTCTCAGAATCTGATGTTCATGCTGTTTTGATTTTCAGCTCTGTGTCTCTTTCCCAGCTCTCTCCCTTTCTATACATTTTCTATTCAGTCCAACTCATCTACAATCCAGGGGGTACTTGTGTCTCTTCCTCAGTTAGAAAGCTTCATGGAAATGTGTTCACACGACACAATATCACTCTCAGTAATATTGGAGAGTTGTATTCTTGGTCATCCAGTCTAGCCTAAGCATATAATGTTGTTAAAGATTATTAAAAGACTACCATGTGATGCTACTTATGATAACTGATACTATTATGACACTTTGTCTGGTAACCTTATATAAGGGTTTCAAGATCTTGTCGATTAGCTTTTTCTACTTTCTGGCTGTATTTTAACTTATGTGTCTCTAAAGCCAGTGTGTTATAGTTTCTGGAGTTGAGGACAACACCATGTACAAAAAGAGCCTCATATCTAAGATCGTATCATGGAAAAGAGTAACAGAAGAGGTTAGTGACCATGTATTTGTTTCCTACATGAGTTTGGAAGAGATGACATGTCAGAAAATCAGTTGCAATGGTGCTGGCAGTAGTAAGTCTCTGGAGCTCAAACATCCAGCAGTGTTTTAAACTTCCACCAGAAGTTCATTTTTTAAAAATATAAGAATCTTAATAAAAAAAGAAGCTGTCACCTCTATGAAAAGCCTACACCCCAGGTCCAATCTAGGCCCTGCAGATGTTTGATTTTCTGTTGAGTACTGGTGAGCAGAATTGACCCCAGTGTGATGTCCAAGGCCAGAGCAGAAGTTTTACCTGCAATGATACAGAAAGTAAGACCAGAGCAGCGAGAACTGGAAGAAGCATGGGCTTAGTATCAAATCCAAGGTTAAATAAGGGATAGTAAACAAGAAATAGAGGTGATCAAGTACATATCTGAACATCCTGCTGACAGAACAGGGAAGCAGGATAGAGGTTCAGACAACAAAACTTAATAAAGGCACAGTTTGGAAACACCTCTTAACTAGTTCAGGGAAGGGTTAGGTTAACTCCTTCCCTGATGGCTCAGATGATAAAGAATCTGCCTGCAATGCAGCATCCCTGGGATGGGACGATCCCCTGAAGAAGGGAATGGCTACCCACTCTAGTATTCTTGCCTGGAGAATTCCATGGACAAAGGAGTCTGGTGGACCACAGTATCGGGTCACAAAGAATCAGACATGACTGACTAACACTTTCACTTTTCACTTTAGCGTAGCTTGAGTTTTGATAGTGGCTGTGGGGGTGGTTGTCTTAACATGGGGAGCAGGAGAAAGAGGGAGGTGGATGATCTGAGAAGGCACATTCTACTTTATTTTCTGTTTTTATCTGATCTACTCACATATATATTTTTCAATGTACCTTCACTTGACTGCTGCTAAGTCACTTCAGTCATGTCCAACTCTGTGTGACCCCATAGATGGCAGCCCACCAGCCTCCCCGTCCCTGGGATTCTCCAGGCAAGAACACTGGAGTGGGTTGCCATGGCCTTCTCAAACGCATGAAAGTGAAAAGTGAAAGTGAAGTCTCTCAGATCAGATCAGATCAGTCGCTCAGTCGTGTCCGACTCTGTGACCCCATGAATCACAGCAAGCCAGGCCTCTCTGTCCATCACCAACTCCTGGAGTTCACTGAGACTCATATCCATCGAGTCAGTGATGCCATCCAGTCATCTCATCCTCTGTCGTCCCCTTCTCCTCCTGCCCCCAACTCTTAGTGACCCCAAGGACTGCAGCCTACCAGGCTCCTCCATCCATGGATCTTCCAGGCAAGAGTACTGGAGTGGGGTGCCATTGCCTTCTCCTTCACTTGACTAGTAGACACAATTCTACATGGAGCCCCAACATAGAAAAGAAATAAAGGCAGAGCTATAATGGTTGAAAGGGGGTGGTAATTGGAACCAAGACTTCCTTTTCTCCTGAGGGTCCCCTGAGGGGAAGCTTTTAGCAGTTTCTACAGGTTAAATAGTATTTAAGAGGAGAAATCAGATTAAAGAATTATAGAATGTTTTTATAGATATTTTACATGTACTATTAATATAATGGGGCTTCACAGATAGTGCTAGGGGTAAAGAACCCATCTGCCAATGCAGGTTAGACATAACAGACACAGGTTCGATCTCTGAGTCAGGAAAATCCCCTGGAGTAGGAAATGGCAACCTACTCCAGTATTCTTGCCTGGGAAAGCCCAAGGACAGAATCCCATGGACAAGAGGAGCCTGGTGGGCTATAGTCCATAGGGTCACACAGAGTCAGACACAACAGAAGCAACTTTGCACATTAATATAATGTATAGTTATTTTAATATTTAGTATTCCAAATGGAATTTAATCCATTAAATTTAATTGTTGTTATCATTAGGTCACTTATAGCACAATATATAGGTTAGAGTAACTCTAAAGCCAGACTTCCTGGGATTCTGTTCCAGTTTCACCACATGCCTGATATGAATTCCTTATTCTTACTGTGCCTCAGTTACTCATTGAAAAATTGTATGCATTTCATAGGTTCTATAATGAGAATTAAATGAATTAATACATATAAAACACTTAGAATACTCTCTGGCATATAATATATGTTATATATTTTCTACTATTTTTATCATTATTACTATTTTCTGTACCTTGCATTGGCAAACAGGTTGCAAACTTCCTGGAGTCAGAGGCACTTTTATGTCTGAGTGACTAATGTTTTGTATATAATAGATATTGAAAAAAGTAATTAATTAATTAACCACCTATTAACTGGGCACCTATGATACAAAGGCATTCTTAGGGTGAGGGCATAAATATGAGTAAAAAACGGCTCCTGAGAAACTTACACTCTAATGACCCTAAGTAAAATACAGTTAATTAATTTAATGTAATTTAATTTGATGTAAATTAATGTATAAAAAAGGGCTTCTGTGGTGGCTCAATCAGTAAAGGGTCTGCCTGCAGTGCAGGAGACCTGGGTTTGATTCCTGGGTTGGGAAGATCGCCTGGAGAAGGAGACAGCAACCCACTCCAGTATTCTTGCCTGGAGAATCCCATGGACAGAGGAGCCTGGCAGGCTATAGTCCATGGGGTCGCAAGAGTCGGACATGACTTAGCAACTAAACCACAAAACACAATGTATAAAAAAGAGCTCTAGTAGAGGTATGGAAACAAATTTTTACAAATGCTTTGGGAAAACAGGTACTTTGTTTAAATTTTTCTCATTGGTAACAGTACCCTGAATTTTGAGTTGAATTTTGAAGAATGCATTAGAATTTGCTAGGCCTAAAAGTGTAAAGACTTCTGCCCAATAGCATGAATGAAAGTAAGGGCACAGGTGCAAAAAGCAGCGTGGTATTGAGAAATAGCACGTTCTTTAGGTTCTGAAAGGGTGACAGAGTATTACTTGCATAGATGTCAAGGTAAGTAGGGACCTTGAACATAGAAATGCAGTGTACCATCCTAAGATTTAGGACTAACTCCTGTAGGAATTGAGGAACTATGCAGGCTTCTCTGCATAAATCCTTGTGGATCCTGATGATTTCTATTCTGGATTGAACAACTTCATCAAGCTCCCTTTGGGGCTTTTGGATTTTTATACATAGATCTTTTACTAAGTGAAAAGTAAAAACGAAGACCTTTGCTTTTTGGTGGCTCCAACTAAGTGTCATTAAAGGTTACTACAAATAGTTGAGAGACTGTGTATTTTGATTATTCACTCTTCCAGGTTTAATTTTGAAATCCAGTTTTTCTGAAGAGAAATTAGATGTTTTTTATAAATATATATATAGTAAAATGTCAGGAACATAATCGTGGGAAGTTTTCACTTGGACAGAAACCACAAGTTCATAGTCTACTGTAATTTTGCAGAAAGAAGAACAAGAGCTAAACTTGGCTGTAACACATTCTTTCTCTACATTTAGGAGAATGAGAACCATCAAAGTACATGGGGTGGCCTGTGAGATTTGTTGATTTAGCTGAATTTCAGTCTATCCTTTTGTACTTTGTTTATCTTTAAAACTGACTTATATTTTAATTATTTTATTAGATATTTTATGCACTTAGGTTTTTTTTTAACATTTACCTTAGAGCAAAAATTCAATAGATAATTGTGATGTAATTGAATAATACCAACTAAAAAATATAAAGTTCATGACAAATAAAATTTTCTGAATTCAAATAGAAGTGGAAAGTCTCAGCAAATCTCCATCCTTTAATTTCTATAAGTGAAAAATAAAATTTTCCATCTTAAGCTCACCAGCAAATGCCTTCCCCTTCCTTCTTCCTGCTTTCAATGCTAATGGCCTCCCAATTCCTAGATTTTAATAATGGATCACTTTCTCAAAATTGACCTCTAACAGGTGACATGTCTTTTTTCTTGGAGGAGAGGAAGAGGGAAAGCAAAGCAAATGAAAACTTCTGCTTGCTCTGTGAAAGCACCAACATTTTCCAAATAAGAATATTACCATATGTTGAAAAGCACATGGTTTTCAGAACTGCATCTGGGTTCAAAACTGGGCTCTGATACTTGTGTGACCAGGCTTGTGACCTAGGTTAATTTACTTTTTACTATTTTTAATTATTTATTGAAGGTTAATTGCTTTACAATTTTGTATTGGTTTCTGCCATACAATAATGCAAATATATATATATATATATATATATATATATATATATATATATATATATATATATCTCCTCTACCCTTCCTCTTGAGCCTGCCTCTCCACTCCTTTTCCACTCCTCCAGGTCATCACAGAGTGCCAGGCTAGGTTCCCTGTGCTATACAGCAGCTTCAATTTACTTCTTCAATAACAAAGTGAGGAATAATAACACATACATCATAGTTGTTTTGAAGATTAAAGAGAAAGCAGGCACACATAGCATAGTGAGCATCATCTGTTGTAAATAGAAGTCATCCAATACACCCCCTGGGTATCCATGCTGCTGCCAAATTATGACTCATGGCTTCTGGAAGCCACTGTCTTTCTAGAAATCTAAACCATGAAACTTTCCTAAAATAGTTACTGAAAATAAGAGTGCAATGAATTCTTTATGATTGCTTACATTGAGTGGTATGGGAGACCTTTCCAGTATAAGAAGTACTCTTTCCCATAGCTGTGTGGTTGAGATAACCCTAGTCACTCCATTCATCTATGAAAGGGGTGGTCCTGGTGGTCATAAACCCCAATCAAAATATTTCTTGCTTTAGCCAAAGAGATTGGTTAAGAAATGGGCATGGGATCTCAGTTACGATTCTTCCCTAACTTTTCACCATAAATAATAGTGAAACTATTTCTTTCCACTGGACTCAATAAGTTGACAGGATATGAGTCAGGGGTTGTCTTCAGCTAACTCAAGTACCATAAGAAGAACTGCCTGAAGAAGGAAAAAAAGAGAGAGAGAATCTTATAGTATCAGCTGAATTCCTGAATACAAATATTCTAGAAGCCATTTTTCTCTCTCGATTTCTTCACTATATTCTTACACTCTTTGAGATGGGTTTCTGTTATTTGCCATACAAAGAATTCTGAAAATATACAGTTTGGATTCTAGAGGAAGTTACTTTGATATATCAAAAATATCAATCAGCCATTTTACACATTTATAATTTTCTAAAGACAATTTTATGTTGGAAAAAGATATATGTATATTAATACTGAATATTTCCCCATTTTTAGATCCTTAGTATTAATGGCTGGACTAAAATTTGTAGAGTGGGATCAGACTTTGTTGCATTCAGGTCAGCGTACTAATATTGAAGTTAGAATACACTTTTCATTTTCACTTTTCACTTTCATGCATTGGAGAAGGAAATGGCAACCCACTCCAGTGTTCTTGCATGGAGAATCCCAGGGACGGGGGAGCCTGGAGGGCTGCCGTCTATGGGGTCGCACAGAGTCGGACATGACTAAAGCAACTTAGCAGCAGCAGCAGCACATTCAAATACACCTCAGAAGCAGAAGAGGCCACTTGGGTTAAGAATCCCAAGAAAGTCAACACTATCACCAAAATCAAAACCATAGACATGCTGAGAATATCCAAAGGTGTTAATCAGGGCAAGTGCTTGACTAAGCTGCTGGATACAAGCCCCTGACAGCGTCCCTAGAATCTCTACAGTATCTGCAGTGTGGTTCTCTACACCTCACCACTCTCTGGTGACAAGGGATTTAGTACAATTGAGATGAGAGAAAAAGTAAATTTAACAACAAAAAAGTAATAAAGGAAAATGACTGCTTACAATGATATAGAAGACTAAAAATTTGTTCGTGACTAAAAGTCATAAAACACAGGAACTCAATCTTCTTTGGAAACTAACCAGCACCTACAGCATGTCAGTAAACCATTCAGTGTTCATTTATTCCTCTCTTCAACAGATAACAAGTTCCCTTTAAAAGCTTGCTACTCATAGAATCAAGCTTCTATGTTACTCATAGAATCAATCAGTGGGGATACACCACTGTACAAATGCAGATAAAAACTACAATGAGACATCACCTCACACCAGTCAGAATCACCATCATTAAAAAGGTCTACAAATAAATGCTGGAGAGGGTGTGGAACCCTCCTACATTGTTGGTGGGAATGTAAATTGGTCCCACCTTTATGGAGAACAGTATGGAGGTTCCTTAAAAAACTAAAAATAGAGTTGTCATATAATCCAGCAATTCCAGTCCTGGGCATATATTGGGACAAAGTTGTAATTTAAAAAGATATATGCACCCCTATGTTCATAGCAGCACTACTCACAATAGCCAAGACATGGCAACAACCTAAATATTCATCACTGATGGACAGATAAAGAAGATGCTGTACAGATACACAATGGAATACTACTCCACCATAAAAAAGAATGAAATAATGTCATTTGCAGCGATGTGAATGGACCTAGAGGTTTTGATAGTAAGTGAAGTAAATCAGAAAGATAAAGACAAATACCATATAATATCTCTTTTAAGTAGAATCTAAAATATGACCCAAAATGAACTTATCTATGAGACAAAAACAAAGACATTGATAACAAATCTGTGGTTGCCAAGGGAGAGAGGAGGGATCAGGGTGGGACAGATTGGGAGTTGGGATTAGCATATGCAAACTCTCAAAATATAGAAGTTCCAACTGTATAGCACGGGGAACTATATCCAATATCCTGGAATAAACTATAATGGAAAAGAAAAAAACAGTAATCAGCTAGTACAGAGAAGCAATGCAAATAAGGTATGTGATAAATTTTCTGAGGTATTTTTGTTTCTTAGAGTGCCACCCACTTCTTCTGCAAATTGTGTTTTAATTGATAGTGAATCTTCCAGGGCTCTCAGTCTCCCCACTTACTCAGCAGTAGACAGAATATGTTCAACTCCCACAGGTGGTAGACCCACTGTATGTCTATGCTCACAGGTCATGGAGATTCCTCCCTATACGCAAAAGAGGTGGCAAGAAATTTCCACATGCACATATCTCCTCTGTTCACACATGCTCCATTGTCCTGTTAGAATTAGCTTAAAAAACATACTTTCAAAGAGTGAGAATTTCAAGGCAGTAACAGCAGAGCATGAAATGAAGCATGGGATGACCTCACAGGTTGCACACCCATAAGCCTGCTGCTGCCGCCAAGTCGCTTCAGTCGTGTCCAAATCTGTGCGACCCCATGGACTGCAGCCTACCAGGCTTCTCCGTCCCTGGGATTCCCATAAGCCTAGTCCTATCTATATCTTACATTTCATTAAGGCTCTCTCTTTCTTTCAAAATTCAAGATCAAACTGCTAGGATTCTTACATAGAGAAGGAGACTCACAGTATTTCCCAAACAGTATTCCGCTACTTGACTATTTTCTCTTCCTCTTTCATTTTTGCTTGCCTCATTCTTGGTTTTGCCTTGGAAACTTTCAAATCTTTTCAGTCTTTCCTTAAATTGTAGAGTTCTATCCTCATTCCCACATCCAACCCCACCAGAACCCGAGCACCAGTGGAGAGTAGACCCTTGTATCCATATCACTCATCAAATGTCTCTGCCATTTGGTTTTCCCGTTAACTTAATTAACTACCTAAAAGAATTTGCTGTCATTTGTCAAGTTTTCTTCAGCCTATTACCTCATTCAGTTCAGTTCAGTCGCTCAGTCGTGTCTGACTTTGCGACCCCACGAACCGCAGCACACCAGGCCTCCCTGTCCATCACCAACTCCCGGAGTCCACCCAAACCCATGTCCATTGAGTCGGTGACGCCATCCAGCCATCTCATCCTCTGTCGTCCCCTTCTTCTCCTGCCCCCAATCCCTCCCAGCATCAGGGCCTTTTCCAATGAGTCAACTCTTCACATGAGGTGGCCAAAGTATTGGAGTTTCAGTTTTAGCATCAGTCCTTCCAATGAACACCCAGGACTGATCTTCTTCAGAATGGACTGGTTGGATCTCCTTGCAGTCCAAGGGACTCTCAAGAGTCTTCTCCAACACCACAGTTCAAAAGCATCAATTCTTCAGCACTCAGCTTTCTTCACAGTCCAACTGTCACATCCATACATGACCACAGGAAAAACCATAGCCTTGACTAGACAGACCTTTGTTGGCAAAGTAATGTCTCTGCTCTTGAATATGCTGTCTAGGTTGGTCATAACTTTCCTTCCAAGGAGTAAGCGTCATTTAATTTCATGGCTGCAATCACCATCTGCAGTGGTTTTGGAACCTCATTACTTCTGTGCAAACATATTTTTACTCTTTTCAACATTTTTGAAAATGTGATACAACTTAAAATCAATATGCACCTGTAACAGTGTTTCAGGTATGTTAAAATGTGAGGGTGGGAGAATGTGTAAAATACAACCGGCTAACTATTTGCAAACATTTGGTGGCCTTTGAAAGAACTAATTAAAAGAGAACACATGGCAGCTACCCCATGCTCCTGAGGAGTAGTTTATACATAGTGTGATGACAATACTTATTATTCAGAACTACAAGTATTTATACCGTATGTGCTTTTGCTGCTCTACTGCGCGTACTCTGAGGACACAGACTGTGTCATATGCAGATGGACACCCCATCACCACCTGCAGGGATGGTTTTGGGCAACTAAGAGAAGGTATTCAGCACTTATATCCTGAAAGAATGCAGGATTATTTCTTATTCCTGGGGTTACAATTTTAATTGAGCTTTCAAAAATGCATTTTAATATTTACAAGGCATTTTTCATAGACTGCTCCAAAACTTTTGGTTGATTTATGTGGGAAACCACATTTAGGAACCTAAATGGTTTAAGAATACACGGACACAGTATCTTCAGCATTTTATGCCTTGTCTGTACATACACCTTTAATCCCTCGAATCTCTGAATATAGCTTTTTCCAACATCAATATTAGACAAAAGATCGATGGCTACAGAGTGAAATTGCTCCCCCAGGGCTACCCTGTGCCTTTTTCTGGACACTGCTCAGTGCACGTGTGTCCCCCATCTGTAGCAATATTTTCTCCTAACTTTCAAGGTCATTGCCAGGGCACCGGTATGCAAAAGCTAAGTTGACATAGAAGAGGCCTCTATCATTCTACCATGCCCACCCCCTTATATTTATTTTATGGAATTTTAGAGCCCTTGAATTGGGAGCAGATTTGAAGATCATCTAGCCTGATTCTTTCTTAATACAAGAATTCAGTGTATATCACCCCTGACAAGTTTATAAAAATTTGTCTTTGAGTTCCAGGCTCCGAATCAAGATGCGAAAGTGTGCGCCCTGGAGTAGGAAAGAATGTGTTTCTGTTTTATACTCAGAACGCTTCTTCAAGGGTGGCATTTCTCAGTCACCACTAGAAGCTACATGCCTTTTGATTTCAGAAGACCTCAGCTTTCAGAATGCATTACATTTTAAATCATATTTTTCTTTTAAGAATTCAGAGACTTTTTTTTAATTACTTGACCCTAAATGGCAATAGTTATAATTCTGACTACAGCTATGAATCTCTTTTATTTATAAATGTGCACCTATGCCTAAGATCAGGGTATTTGAATGTAAATCCCCATTTGCTTATTATTTAACAAATATTATTTCACCTGCAAATAAAGTGAGGATCTATTAGGTACTAGATGCTTTTCTTAGGCCCTGGAAATAAAGTGATTGTCTCAGAGCTACGGCTCCTGCCTTCAGAAAGTTTCTAGTTTTGAAGGTAGAAAAGTAATTAAATAACTAATCTTGTTGGACTTGTAGGAGTTTTCTGATGTGAGAAGAACTGTAGGAGAATATGTTAGGAATGCCTACCTGGTTAGTTTTCCTGCACAATGAATCTTTCTACTGATACCTGAATAAGTAGGAATTATCAAGATGAAGAGAACAAGGAACCTATATTTGATCATCCAATAACCAGAGATATCATGGTAAATAAATTAAAGGAACTAAAAAAAATTAATATGGCTGGGGTATGAATAAAAGAGGGTCATCCAGTGAGACTGGAGAGATAAGCATGGGCCAGACTGTGGAGGGTTTTATCAGTTTGGTGAGGGGTTTGCCACTTAGAGTGCAGGGAAATGGGAGCTACTGAAGTTTTTAAGCAAGGAGACTACAGATGATTGGCTGTGTAAGACATCACATGGAGGCAGTGGTGGGCTTGAGCCAGCTCACACTGACCCAAGAATGCCAGTTGTTAAATGTTCAGGAATTTTGTTAACTGGTTGTTAAACTGTGGGTGGTTTGACATAGAACATGGTGGAAAAATTTACATGTTGGAAATTGGCAAACACCTCAAGTGAGGGTTTTGAGTTTTGCTGTTGTTTTGGAAAGCTGGTTTACCAGCACTCCACTGGATAGACGTAAGCGAGACCGAGACAAGGGGAAGCATGATGGCCTGGACCAGGGTGGCAGCAACAGGAGTGGAAATACACAGTTAGCTCGGAGAAATATTTAGGCATAGCCTGTCCTTGTCGAAGTACATACAAAGATAAAAGAAAGGCATAGCAGGCACCAGGGTCATTTCCAATGTGTCAGTGGACCTCTAAATTGACATCCTTTAAGTAGCCCCAGTGTGAAAGCAAAGGTCAAACTCTTTGGACATTCCATTCTACATCCAGTCATGACATTTGTTTCTTGAGAAAACGTGTATTTAAAAATCTTACATAGGTTATTCTGAACTAATTAATAACACTGTACTTCAATTTTGATCATACTATCTGTAAAATAAAGCAAAACCCTCTTTCTCTCCAGAGGCTTGTTTCGCTCATCTGGCATTTATTGCTGATGTTCTCCAAGCCCTCTCAAAGACAACGGGAATGCCAAAATGGAAGGCAACTTGGACATGAAACTCTATGTCCTCATGTGATGCTGCAAAGATGACTTTTCTCCAGTGTAATGGTGAAGCAGATGTTACAATTCTGTGAAAGCTTTATTTGTAATTTTATGAGATTAGCCCACCAAAAAAAAATCCATATGGTATCTTCTTTGGGTTTTCAGCAAGAATTACACATATTATGGAGAGGTAAAAAGCAGAAGAGAGATTATTATTTATTTTGGCCAATTCAGTTGCTAAGCAGACTCATTATTTATGTCCTGGCTCAAAAGTAGCACATTTTAAATGCAGATCAGAATACTTTTTTTTTTTTCCTTGTGTCAGATTACAAGGTTGAATCACTTCACCAAAAGTTACCATTTCTGTTACTGAAAAGCCATATCTTGTCAGTTTGACGCTCCAAAGATGACTCTGTTTAAATAGAGAAAAGTGTCAGGAATGAAGCTTTCTGACAGCAGGGTGAAACTCTCTCACATTGAAAGAATTCTCTCACCAGAAGTGTTTGCAATCTCCCTGTGATTTTCCCTTCCTCCTAAAATCTGTTTGAAGATAAAGCGGAGTGTAACCTGTGCCCTGTCAACTTCCTGCCGAGTGTTAACTCAGAAACCTCCAGGTCACAGAGTACATCATGTAACAAGTTCCTGGTGCTCAGGAATGAGTTCCAGATCACTTTCCTTAGGACTGATCATCTATCGCCGAGGCTATTGCAACTTCTCCTGAAATCTTCAGAAGGCGATATCTAGCTTCCTGATTAAAGAATCTTGAAACAAGGTACAGTGTGAGTCCTTGTCAGCAAATTCACCTCAACTCCCCCAGACGAGGAAGATATGAAGTAGCTTATGAAAATGCAATAGATTTTTTTAAAAAAATCGAGTATGAGAACACTCTTGATATCCAGGGTGTGTTGTTACTGTAGTTATGGTCATTATTTTTAAGATATAAAAATACTACTTTTTTCTTAAAATTTTTACTTTTAAGATATAAGTCCAAATCATTAGATATTATTTTTAGTTCAGTTAAAAAAATCCCCTCATTGCACATTACATGTGGCTACTGGGGCTGCAGTGATGAAAACAACAGATAAATTTCTTACATTCTAGGAATAATTGATTGATTGAATTAATACATGACAGAAGACAGGAGGTTGAATCAATTTTTTTACGGAAGATTCCTTCTAGCTTTTAAATACTATTTTAAGTTAATTTTGGTCTTAGTAAGAGTTGCAAAGATGGTTCAGAGAGTTCCTTATTCCTTTAAGGTTAACATCTTACATTTTGCCTGGTAAGATGACCAAAACTAGGATATTAACATTGGCACAGTACTAGTTACCAATCCATAGATTTTACTTGCATGTCCCCATTTTCCCCTAGGGTCTTTTTGCTGTTCTGTGTCTAAGCCTGGATATCATGTTACAGTCAGTCGTCACATCTCCTCAGTCTCCTCCCATCTGTGACAGTCCCTCTGTCTGGCCTTCTGTTTCATGACCTTCTGACCTTTCCTGACCTTTCAACACTTGTGAACCATTTTGGTCACAAGTCTTCTAATATATCCCTAAGTTTGGGTTTGTCTGTGTTTTCTCATGACTAGACTATGCTTGTGGATTTTGGAGAAGAAAACACAGAGATGTGTTCTCATGATCTGAGAAGGTACATGTTTTCAGTGTTTTATTATGAGTGATAGCCTACAAGGATTTGCTACTGTAAAGTTACTAAATTTTCCTTTCCCAACTATTCTTAAGAATTCAACACTAAGTCCAAACCACACTTAAGGGAACTGGGGATTAATTTCCACCTCCTAGAGAGGAATATCAAAGAATTTGTGGAAAGAATTTGTTAAAATTCAAAGAATAAAAAAAAAAAAAAACAAAGAATTTGTTAAAACTATGGAACAACTATGTTGAAGGAGGTAATTTGAGGCTATGCAGATTTCCTGTTTCTCTTTAATTTAGCCTTGATCCCTGAATCTTGCCTGCAAAAGTTATTACTGTAGTCTTCTTACTGTGATCTAGGAGTGATCTGCTTCTCTCATTCATTCAACATTTATTAACTAGAGTTCTTCAGCTCTTCAGTTCATTTGTGTTTTTGTTTGGTCATTTATTTGTATCAGTGTGGATTCATGAATATGTCCTTTATTCTTTGGGTTAGAAAACAATCTTACTATTATTTATTTCATTGTTCAAATTGTGTAAGCCTTGGCTAGTTCATTTTTGGTTGAACATTCCAATGTTTGCATCTGAGTGTTGGCATGGTTATTTTTTTTCTCTGTACGACACAGTGGAATTTCCTTCTGTGAGAGGCAACTCTGTATGAAATATGTGAGCTTTAGAAAGAAAACTGAAGCTAAGAAATTATTCTCACTGACTGTGAGAATGATTCACATGTATATTTACAAAAATCAACTGCATTTTGGTGAGGGGAAGCAATAACCTTAGCATGGAAAAATAGTGAAAACATACATTATTGTGGGGTTGTTAATGTACTAGTAAGAATAACCATGCATTTCTTTAGGTAAAATACCATACCATGAAGACAAGTGTCAATCCTTGAAAGCTTTCTCTGAGCCTGCTAAACTGTCACACAAGAAAACCTAGCTAATCATTACTTATTGAATGTCATCTCACCTGAAGTCCATTTTGGTATGGGGAAAATTAGAAATGCACATTTGTTGAATAAATAAAGACATAATTCCTCCACTGAAGAATTGGAATGTTCATCAGTGAAAAAAGATGAAAAACTCTGAGGCAATTAAATCAGAGCAAAACATTACATATGGGCTTCACAGGTGGCTCAGTAGGAAAGAATCTGCCAGACAAATGCAACAGATTCAGGAGACATGGGTTCAGTCCCTTGATGGGGAGGATCCCCTGGAGGAGGAAATGGCAACTCACCCCAGGATTCTTACCTGGAAAATCCCATGGATAGAGGAGCCTGGCAGGCTACAGTCTATGGGGTTCCAAAGAGTCAGACACAACTGAGCGACTGAGAATGCAGACACAAATTACTTATACATAAATTTACATTTTATGGAATAGATAGTAAGGGATGCTTCTAATTAGAGACTTTGCTTTTTGTTGTTAAGCTTTAGAGGTTTAAATGTGGTCTGCATTAAAAACTGAAATGGCTATGAGTTTAGGCTGATTATTATAAGAAGGCAGACAATATGTTCAATGTCATAATCATTTTTTCTTGTTAATTGGCACCCTAATTTAAAATTGCTGTGAATTAGATTCCTAGCTTCAATCTAATCTAATCTATTACATTTAAGGGATCTCTGAATGACTTTGTAATTTGAGAATATTGTTGGTAAATACTCAGTCAAGATCAAAGTGTTTCAAAGGAAAATTGTTAAGATTCTTCAGTGTATTTCCTTACTCTAAAATGATCTTATCCATCACAGTGTAGAATGGACTATTGTTCCATAGGGACCTTCTCCAGTGTCCAAATTCACTTGAGTATACAAATACAAAGCTTCATGAAGATGTGTGTGCTAATAGGTGCTGGGCTTACTCATAACTCACTCATCCATTCTGCAGAGCCAGCATACACCCTTTGTAATAATAGGTTCAGGGGCAGCTAAGATACACAGACATAGACACCATGTACCTGTGGGGTCACTTAGGAATACTTAACATGACAAATTTAAATTGGAGAATTCCAAGTATGTAGTGTTCCTTCAGGCAATATTTAGAATATTTTTCAACATAAAATTTAATTTTCTTATCAGATTGCCAGTCTTTTTTGGTCTTTATGTTTTGGTATCCTGATATCCAGTGGTCAGGATTCTGTACCTTTAGGAGCATTTGAGCTTGAATGGAGGATTACAAGCCCTTCTTCAGTATTAGAGTAAGATGTCTGTTGAGATGTAGGACTTCAGCAGAATCAGCTTTTAAAAACAAAGGTTCAGGCAGCTGTCTCTACATCCATGGGTATGTTTGATGGAATCAAGCTTGTGGAGAAGAAGGAAGAATGTATGGGAGTTTCCCTACTAGGGCCTTTGAGAATGTACTTCCCACACATCTAGCAGTATATATTACAGTGTAATATAATGTGGTATAATAAATTTAATTTTATCAACTGTAATGTCTGGGCCAATAATTATTGTATTTTAGAATAGAGCATCATAAAGATAAGCATCAGGATTGTAGAAACTGTAGGTAGGATTAGAAAAACATGACAGGAGGAAACCGATTTCTAGGAGTCATTATTGGGAGGGACTAGAAATCACATAAAATTATATCTTGGTTTTATCATTACAGGTGAGTGGTTTTCCTCTTGTTGTTATATACAGATTTAATCTCCCTCATACTCCTTAGTCAAATGTAACACTTCAAGTGGGTTGGTGGATTATTTCACTGTTCCTTATCTCCTCACCTGACAATACTACTTTTTATTTGCATTTGTACACACACACACCGCCCCCCATATATACATCAGGTCAGATCAGATTAGTCACTCAGTCGTGTCGGACTCTTTGCAACCCCATGAATCGCAGCACACCAGGCCTCCCTGTCCATCACCAACTCCCGGAGTTCACTCAGATTCATGTCCATCGAGTCAGTGATGCCATCAGCCATCTCATCCTCTGTCGTCCCCTTCTCCTCTTGTCCCCAATCCCTCCCAGCATCAGAGTCTTTTCCAATGAGTCAACTCTTCACATGAGGTGGCCAAAGTACTGGAGTTTCAGCTTTAGCATCATTCCTTCCAAAGAAATCCCAGGGCTGATCTCCTTCAGAATGGACTGGTTGGATCTCCTTGCAGTCCAAGGGACTCTCAAGAGTCTTCTCCAACACCACAGTTCAAAAGCATCAATTCTTCGGCGCTCAGCCTTCTTCACAGTCCAACTCTCACATCCATACATGACCACAGGAAAAACCATAGCCTTGACTAGACGAACCTTTGTTGGCAAAGTAATGTCTCTGCTTTTGAATATGCTATCTAGGTTGGTCATAACTTTCCTTCCAAGGAGTAAGTGTCTTTTAATTTCATGGCTGCAGTCACCATCTGTAGTGATTTTGGAGCCTAGAAAAATAAAGTCTGACACTGTTTCCACTGTTTCCCCATCTATTTCTCATGAAGTGATGGGATTGGATGCCATGATCTTCGTTTTCTGAATGTTGAGCTTTAAGCCAACTTTTTCACTCTCCACTTTCACCTTCATCAAGAGGCTTTTGAGTTCCTCTTCACTTTCTGCCATAAGGGTGGTGTCATCTGCATATCTGAGGTGATTGATATTTCTCCTGGCAATCTTGATTCCAGTTTGTGCTTCTTCCAGCCCAGCGTTTCTCATGATGTACTCTGCATATAAGTTAAATAAACAGGGTGACAATATACAGCCTTGACGTACTCCTCTTCCTATTTGGAACCAGTCTGTTGTTCCATGTCCAGTTCTAACTGTTGCTTCCTGACCTGCATACAAATTTCTCAAGAGGCAGATCAGGTGGTCTGGTATTCCCATCTCTTTCAGAATTTTCCACAGCTGATTGTGATCCACACAGTCAAAGGCTTTGGCATAGGCAATAAAGCAGAAATAGATGTTTTTCTGGAACTCTCTTGCTTTTTCGATGATCCAGCAGATGTTGGCCATTTGATCTCTGGTTTCTCTGCCTTTTCTAAAACCAGCTTGAACATCAGGAAGTTCACAGTTCACATATTGCTGAAGCCTGGCTTGGAGAATTTTGAGCATTGCTTTACTAGCGTGTGAGATGAATGCAATTGTGCGGTAGTTTGAGCATTCTTTGGCATTGCCTTTCTTTGGGATTGGAATGAAAACGGATCTTTTCCAGTCCTGTGGCCACTGCTGAGTTTTCCAGATTTGCTGGCATATTGAGTGAAGCACTTTCACAGCATCATCTTTCAGGATTTGGAATAGTTCAACTGGAATTCTATCACCTCCACTAGCTTTGTTCATAGTGATGCTTTCTAAGGCCCACTTGACTTCACATTCCAGGATGTCTGGCTCTAGGTCAGTGATCCTACCATGTGATTATCTGGGTCGTGAAGATCTTTTTTGTACAGTTCTTCTGTGTATTCTTGCCATCTCTTCTTAATATCTTCTGCTTCTGTTAGGTCCATACCATTTCTGTCCTTTATCAAGCCCATCTTTACATGAAATGTTCCTTTGGTATCTCTGATTTTCTTGAAGAGATCCCTAGTCTTTCCCATTCTGTTGTTTTCCTCTATTTCTTTGCATTGATCGCTGAAGAAGACTTTCTTATCTCTTCTTGCTTCTTTGGAACTCTGCATTCAGATGTTTATATCTTTCCTTTTCTCCTTTGCTTTTCACTTCTCTTCTTTTCACAGCTATTTGTAAGGCCTCCCCAGACAGCCATTTTGCTTTTTTGCATTTCTTTTCCCTGGGGATGGTCTTGATCCCTGTCTCCTGTACAATGTCACGAACTTCATTCCATAGCTCATCAGGCACTCTATCTATCAGATCTAGGCCCTTAAATCTATTTCTCACTTCCACTGTATAATCATAAGGGATTTGATTTAGGTCATACCTGAATGGTCTAGTGGTTTACCCTACTTTCTTCAATTTAAGTCTGAATTTGGCAATAAGGAATTCATGGTCTGAGCCACAGTTAGCTCCTGGTCTTATTTTTGCTGACTGTATAGAGCTTCTCCATCTTTGGCTGCAAAGAATATAATCAATCTGATTTCGGTGTTGACCATCTGGTGATGTCCATGTGTACATACATACATATATATATATATATATATATATATATATATATATATAAACACAATTGTTGTTTAGTTGCTAAGTCATGTCCAACCATTTTTCAACCCCATGGACTGTAGCCCACCAGGCTCCCCTGTCCATGGTATTCTCCAGGCAAGAATACTGGAGTGGGTTGCCATTGCCTTCTCCAGGCAATCTTCCTGACCCAGGGATCAAACTCACATCTCCTGCATTGCAGGCAGATTCTTTACTACTGAGCCACTGGAGAAGTCCCATAAACACACATATATTTATATAAATTCTTAAGTTTAGTTATTAGACTATCATTATAATCATCATCATCATGTTATTATTTCTGGCTATTCTTATCCAGAACAGTAATGGGTGAGAAAATAAACAAAAGGATTTTTTTTTTAAAACTCCTAGCCTTATATATTAGATGACAGACCTTTTAGAGAAGGGAAATTAGAAAATGTTACTTACTTATTAACTTTTAAAATCCTTTTAAACTCCATTTTAAAATAAGAAATATCTTCTGGCTTTGGTGGTCATAAAAAGATCCTCTCAAAATAGAAAAATCAAAACAAATATAAACAGATAATTCTACCACCATCAACAATGAGAGAATTACTATTAACAGCTCTTTTTTCTTTATTGCAAATGCTGGTTTGGGAGGTCTGGCTTCTAAGAAGTCTGCTTATCTAATGAAGTAGCTCTACATAAATTGAGACTTAACATTACCCAGAAATTTGGCTAAGATTCATCACTGACACACATCTTATTACTCTTAGATGAAATTTTAAGGAAGCAGACATTCGCCTGTTTCTGATCATGTAGCCTCAACTCTGTGTAGTCACATTTAGAGAAGTTTAAATTACAAATCTTATTTAGAATGTGAGCACCACTCTGATAAGAAGCTCATAAATAAGAGCACGAAATACATTTAAAGATTACAAGCCTTACAAAGTAGATTCAGGAACATATCTTTATAGTGTGAGTTACATATGGGAAGGTTCTCTTTAAGAATTATTACTATATTTGAAAATCAATATTATTTCTCTTGTAGTGAAATAAATGGGAACCCACAATTTAACATTGCAAGTCAAACAACCCACTTATTATTCCATCCCCCAAATTCTGCTGCAAAATTATTTAGTTGGCATTTTAGAAGTTTAAAAATAGGATCATATTTTATATAATTAAGTATCTGTGACAATGGAAAAATAAGAATAACATGTTCATTAAGTTTTACTTTTAAAGACTAATGATACTATATTTTTCATCAAATTTAATATTGCTACATGACATTTAATTCTAGTGTCCTCCCTCCAAAAAAAATCAATTAAGAAAAAGTACCTCTTTCAAGGAAAGGCTTAAAAATAGGTTTCAGTTTGTAATTAGTTCATCACTAGCATAATGTATTATTTCATTGTGCGTTAATGAAATATTCAATTAACATATGTGAAAATTAATTAAAAATAAAACATAGACTAAAACTGCTTATGTTAACTTCATACCCTTAAGAATGGACCATGTATCTTTACCGGAGCAAATGCTTCTCTGAAACATTTCATGGGTTCTTTAAGCCTTTTGTTAGGAGAAGGCAATGGCACCCCACTCCAGTACTCTTGCTTGGAAAATCCCATGGACGGAGGAGCCTGTTAGGCTGCAATCCATAGGGTCGCTAAGAGTCGGACATGACTGAGCGACTTCACTTTCACTTTTCACTTTCATGCATTGGAGAAGGAAATGGTAGCCCACTCCAGTGTTCTTGCCTCGAGAATCTCAGGGACGGGGGAGCCTGGTGGGCTGCCGTCTATGGGGTCGCACAGAGTCGGACATGACTGAAGTGACTTAGCATAGCATAGCAAGCATAGCATTAAGCCTTTTGTTAACTTCCTGCTATTACCACTACAACTTGTGTGTGTATATATATATATATTTATGTGTGTGTGTGTGTGTGTGTGTATATATATGATCACCAGCTTTCTAATTTCTCTCACCTTCCTCCAGTTTTCTTTTACTTCTGTGGTATCTTGCACAGTTAGTCCAGACTAATTTCAATTTTATTCTCATCATGTCATTGTCTTACTCACAGATCTTCAGTGGTCCCTCCTCCTCTATTTTTCTTAATGAATAGTACAAACTATTATTAGCTCTTAAAAGCTTTACATATCCAAATGCAACATGATTTTTGAAATTAAACCTTGCATTACTCTTTTACATTTTTCTTCAGCTAGTGTGTCTTGTTTGCTGTCTCGTGAAGGAGAAATACTTATTGCTGATCCTATAACTTTTTTCTCAGCCTCGCTTTTATTAGAATTTATGTCCCTCTTCTCAGTTTGCATTACCTTTAAGTACAGTTACCTTTCCAATAACCTTTGTTTCTGGATCCCATTCAACACCCACCTTGTTTCTGATCATTTCAAACTCCACTAACCTCTCCCCTCAAGCACTTATATTATATCCATCTCTTAATTTCATGATTACTTTTTGGCATATAATATGTCTTTTTAATGTGCTATAGTTTAGCTCTTGGGCTGTCATTTAACAAATTTTTCAGAGTCCAGTAGGATGGAGGATGTGTATTTTAACCTTTGGAATAGTATGCATAAAAAAGGTGCTGATTTTAGAATAGGTGATCCTAAGATGTGACTCTTAACACCACTGTTACTAGCTGTGCCAGGGGTATTTATAACTTCTTTCAGTCTCAGTTCGCCCATCTCTAAGCATGAATGAGACAACTCCTTTATAGGATTGTAGCAATGATAGTCATACTCAGGTAAGGCACTTAGTACTCAATAAATGTTCTTCCCCCACCTTGTACCATGTACGATAGCATTGCTCAGTAATTATTTATCAAAAGCATGGAAGAGGCATTCACATGTCTGTTTGACCCTCCCTTTAATTAGTAATTTAAGGCTGTATCAAAATCCAAGTACAGGAAGAGGTTTGAGAGCTACATGGCTCTCTGTGGAAAATTCTTTGTGGATGGTATCCCTGAAGCATTTTACCAGCATCAGCTACATTCTAGGCTCAGTTTCATGTCAATAGGATTAGGTTACCAAAAAGAAGATCTTGGAACAAGCCAGTCATTAGAATGCTAACAAAGCTGCCTCAAAATCAGCTCCATTGAGGTAGTCACATGCAGGAGACAGATGACAGTGTGAATGTGGCCCAGGAGCTCTTCTAATTGTACACGAGGTTGACTAGGCAGCAAAGTCAGGGCAATGTCATATTATCATACAGGGAAAAAACTTCAAACAGAGCACAGTAAAAGAGAGATTTGGAAGGTATGAGCAATGAAGATGGAAGAATTCATATTTAACTACTTAGACTTAGCTAGTCCTAAGCAATGGGAAGGAGCCCAAATCACATTAGATTGTGAACAACAACAAAAGCTGAGCGTGATAATAATAATTGTTAATATAGAAAGTTATATAGAAAACTGGAGGACTTGCATTGATCTTTAAAATCACACTTATATATGTAAAAGTACTGTAATAAATGCATCATATTCAGGAAAGTGTCTGTGGTAAGGGTGTATAATCTAAAGAACATTTAAATTATTCATTTGTAATAATGCTCATGTAAATATATTTGAACTTAATTTGTCCAGCAAAGATTAAAAGGACATGAGAGCACAGTATGGATACACACATAAATAACACTGAAAAATCTGGTCTGGCCACAGGCTTTCATATCAGAGAATATAATCCACTACTTGAAAAAAAAGAAGGATGTGAATTTCCAGGGTGCTTCTGTCAAAGTGTCATTTCTCTTTACTTTAAAAAATGTTAAATTGTTCCCAATATGTTTTCAAAATATTTATGTACCAGGAGTGACTACTTTTCAGAATGCTTGGGAAATACTTCAGAAGGCATTAATCATTACTGTTGATAGAAGTCTTTACATTATTATTGCTAAATAATGTATCTCATTTATATAAATCTGTAATTCTTTTAAAGGATTGAAAAAGCAAGAATACCTTTTTGCTTTCAGAGATTTTGATGACGTGAAATGCATAGTGTTCAAAATTCTGAGTACATTTTTTGTCATTTTTTGAAGCCCACTTTTCTTTTTTGGTACCTAAGAACATTCAGCAGGGTGCACAGGATCAGACAGTGATTCCTGCTCTACAACCCAAGCAAGGATAATCTATATAAACATTTGTTTCTCTTTTTCTTTAATAAGTTTAAATAATGATTTTCAGACTTCACTTTAGAATCAAAAGCCAGTGGTAAATCAGCTAAATGGCTTGGCCAACTCCCTGAGCAAGAATCAGTTAAATCAGTTTTATGTAGTGCTGAAAACACAACTGATTGAAAAGTGAGTGGTTCTTATTTTCAACTGGCTGTCTGGACCTCACCCGAGATGCAGGCTTAGAGAAGACCCTGGGAGCCTCTTCTTGACTTCTCACCATTTGCTATTGCCGTGGCACTGCAGGGGAGAGGCTTAGGCTCAGTCACACTGACCCATAAAGCAGAGGCAATAACGTTTGCACATTTTATATACTCCTTACTCTGACCCTATCTACTGTTATCACTGGACTAGGGTAGAGAGATGATCCATCAGTTCTCAGGAAGAACTCACACGAGTATGTGTGTTTTGCTTTTTGTTTTATCTGTAACTACAACTTTTATCTGTAACTACAACTTCGAGGACATAATTTGCAATGTCTATCCAATTGTCTTAAACTGTATCATAGTGAGTGCAAAGTGGACAGGAAGAAGGAAAGGTCAAACCTTCTATTTAGACAAGACTTGGCCTAAAGAAATTTGGGACAGGAAGCTCTATTTAAATTAACTGGGGATCACTCTAGATTGAGGTTTATTGTCATCACTGTGCTACTTTAGCACAGTGCTAAAGTAGCTTCTCATTTTGTCTTAAGAAAAAAATAGTACTCTATAATGAGCCCTGAGACCTTTGATTACATACATGAACTAATAAATTCCAAAATAAAGAAATGTCTTTAACTATGGGGGTCTATACCCCGGTTAACAATGAAAGAGATGATAAGTCTCCCCAGAGGCTCAAGCCACACATGGGAAAGCAATGGGTCCTTATATTTTATTTTTCTGAAAATGTTTTCTTATCCTAAAATAGATACATGTATATTTATATAGCTACACATAGAGTATAAGTGTATATTTATACACATATATACCAATACACTTCATTAGAGAACATTAGAGGTCAGTTTTTGTCTGTACCCTTAAGATATTTAAATACACTCTGTTCATTTCATTAAAATTAAACCTTAATTACTCAACCCTTCTGTTCTTGGGTTGGATCCTGGTTCCTGTATCTTTAAACCCTTCAGAAAATCCAGGAATCAGGATTGAAGAAGCCAAAGACTTTAGTGAAGAGTTAGAGAAATTCTTAAGAGCTGAGTGAAAGATATAAGATGTGCTAAGAGCTTAGCATCCTATCCAGAAGAAAGGATCAGCATGTGGTCAGAGCCAAACCTCACTGGTGCTAAGTCAAAGATGTTTAGAAAAAACATTTCAAAAAGCAAAAGAAAGCAGCTGTTCCAGCAGTGTGTGTTGGGTGGCAGCATCAGTGGATTGCGGATGATGCAGTGGTGATTAGTAGAAGTTATGTGATGAGTTTGAGTGAACTCCGGGAGATGGTGATGGACAGGGAGGCCTGGCATGCTGCAATTCATGGGGTTGCAAAGAGTCGGACACTACTGAGTGACTGAACTGAACTGAACTGATGTAGGTTGAATAAAGCTAAGAAAAGTAACATCAATGAACAGATCTATAGGCAAATGCCCTAACTTCTCTGAGTCCCAATTTCTTCATTAGTACTAGGAAAATTAGTGATTGAGATAATAAAAATATCTACATCACAGGATTATTACATCAAAAGATATTCACATAACAAATGAAAACTGTTGAGTAAACTGAATTCTTCCTGTTAGCTCTATAACATAAAGTTTGCAAAAATCAGCATCTCTCCTGATATTCCATGCCTATCCACCTACCTATGGTTTATGTTGACTGTATTACCTTATTGATACATTGGATTGTGTGTTATGTACAGTGACAGACTTAATTTTCTTGGACTCCAAAATCACTGTGGACAGTGACCACAGCCATGAAATTAAAAGATGCTTGCTTCTTGGAAGGAAAGCTATGACAAACTTGTTATTCAGTTGTCAATCATGTCCAACTCTTTGTGACCCTATGGACTGCAGCACACTAGGCTTCCCTGTCCTTCACCATTTCCTGGGCTTGTTCAAACTCATGTCCACTGAGTCAGTGATGTTATCCAACCATCTCAAGCTCTGTTGTCCCCTTCTCCTCCTGCCTTCAATCTTTCCCAGCATCAGGGTCTTTTCCAATGAGTCGGCTCTTTGCATCACATGGCCAAACTATTGGAGTTTCAGCCTCAGCATCAGTCCTTCCAATGAATATTCAGGGCTGATTTCCTTTAGGATGTACTGGTTGGATCTCCTTGCAGTCTAAGGGACTCTCAAGAGTCTTCTCCAACACCACACTTCAAATGCATTAATTCTTAGGCATTCAGCTTTCTTTATACTCCAACTCTCACATCCATAGATAACTATTGGAAAAACCATAGCTTTGACTAGATGGACCTTTGTTGGCAAATGAATGTCTCTGCTTTTTAATATGCTGTCTAGGTTTGTCATAACTTTTCTTCTAAGGATCAAGCATTTTTTAATTTTATGGCTGCAGTCACCATCTGCAGTGATTTTGGAGCCTAAGAAAATAAAGTCTGTCACTGTTTCCCCATATATTTGCCATGAAATGATCAGACCAGATGCCATGATCTTTGGTTTTTGAATGCTGAGTTTTAGACTTAGACATCATATTAAACAGCAGAGACATCACTTTGCCAACAAAGGTCCATATAGTCAAAGCTATTGTTTCTCCAGTAGTCATGTACAAGTGAGAGAGCTGGACTGTAAAGAAGGCTGAGAGCCAAAGAACTGATGCTTTTGAATTGTGGTGCTGGAAAAGACTCTTGAGAGTCCCTGGGACAGCAAGGAGATCAAACCAGTCAATTCTAAAGGAAATAAACCCTGAATATTCACTGGAAGGACTGATGATGAAGCTCCAGTCTTTAGCCTCCTGATGTGAAGAGCCAACTCATTAGAAAAGACTCTGATGCTGGGAAGGATTGAGGTTAGGAGGAGAGAGGGATGACAGAAGATGAGATGGTTAGACAGAATCACTGACTTCACTGACTCAATGGATATGAGTTTGACAAACTCCAGGAGATTGCAAAGGACAGGGAAGCCTGAAGTGCTGCAGTTCATGGAGTTGTAGAGTCAGAAACAACTTAGTGACTGAACAGCAAATGAGGATGTTAATGTTAAGGATGCATTAGTGGCCATGGAAGCTAAGATTTTTAAGAATGATAAACTCTCAGTGGAGAAGTGTAGTGAAGTTTAATATAACATATTAACTACTTGGACCAGATACTGACTCAATTTGGAAATAATAGATATAGATGTTCCAAGACAGCATTAGCCTTGTCTATGTGATTCCAAGTTCAGCTGATAAGTTGTGAGGAACTTTCAGAGGGAAGAGTTCTGTGGATGGTGAATCTTCTACAAGTCTCTTGTGATTATTTAAGGATTTATTGAAGCAATAAGAATAAGTACAATAAAATAATTAAAAATTGGGCAAATCCTCTTTCTTAGGTAGTGTATTATTAAATTCTCAAAGGTTACAAAAAGGAAAAGATGCCTACAAGGAAACAAAATAATGCTTTTGTTTTTGAAATCCTGTAAATAGTATATTTATGACAAGTTAGATATAAACAAAATTAGTTTTTAAAAATATTGAAAAGCCTGTGTGAGAATGACAGAAGAAATTAAAACATTCAAGAAGATGGTGAAAATCTCAGAAGGGCAATGGTTTTTAGGAGATTTGGTCATTGACCACATTTTGCATTAAACTGCTTCTAGGCAAAGGGGCTTTAGATAAAGTAGATTGAAGTAAATAAATCTAGATCTACTTGATCCAAAAAAAGAGTTGTCATTTCACACCATAAGAGATTTTCTGGATTTGTCAGATCTGCTTCAAACTTCAATCACTGAATGACTGAATTGTGAATGTAGCATGATGAAGTAAAAGTAATGATCCTCCAAGAAGACTCATTACCGTATTTGGGACGAGCTTCTTGTAAGGTAGTTGGTACTTGGGTCTTTTTAAAAGATCCAAGTTTCTACTGGGATTTATCATTTATGTTCATTGCTGCTAAGTTGCTTCAATTGTGTCTGACTCTGTGCGACCCCATAACATAAATGCTGGAGAAATGGAACTTGAAACATATGGCGTTTTGCTGAAACCACAGAAATTTCAAATGTATTAGTCTAGACAGTCTGACGGCTTCCTAGGTGGAGCTAGGGGTAAAAGAATCTGCCTGTAGGAGATGCAAGAGATGTGGGTTCGATCCCTCGTTGGGAAGATCTCCTGGACTAGGAAATGGCAAACCACTCCAGTATTCTTGCCTAGAAAATTCCATGGATAGAGGAGCCTGGCTACAGTCCATGGGGCTGCAAAGAGGTGGACATGACTGAGCGACTGAGCACAGGGAGTCTGATGTTCCAAGAGGGTAGACACAGGTGTTAATGAATGACCAGGACAAGCTATGTTCTGGAACTCTACTGCCTGGATGGAAACTTGCTTAGGATTAGCTTAAAAATGATGATAACTGAGCTGTATGTAAATTGAGGATTTCTGCAAAAAAGTCTGAACAGTATATTAGAATATCATCCAAATATACTACATAGTAACTTTGATCTTTCCCAAGGCAAGAATTAATGGAGTAAACTCTTCATTGGTTAATGGGACACAAAATTACAATGGCATACAGGCATCAGAGAGTTTTACTTGGCTTAGATGTTTACCCAGAGGAGTTTGTAGGTACCCTAGAAAGCTAGCTTTTTGTAGACACATGAATCTGTAATACAGGGAAACCAAACTGTATTTTTAACTACAGTACATCCAAAGAAGACCTATTGTCCCAGAGATGCCTGGGTTTCTTGTTGTTGCTGACAACAGGCCAATTGCAAAATAACAGTTGTACTGTGAGACCTAATATTTAACTTCCTAATTGGAAAAGCCTCCTTCATATGTCACATATTTGGGAAACATCTAAAGCACGGGATAGAGGAGATTTGTAATCTCAGCTGGTCAGAAATGACTGCTTCAGAAATATTCTGTCAGAAAGCACAGTGAGTACTGGTAGCCCTCGCTTTGCATGGTGACCTATGTGAATTCCAAAACAGTCTCCTTGTTCTATATGGTTTCACTGTGCAAAGGTAGCAAGCAGTATTCACATGTATGAGTTTCCATTAACATAATATCAGGCAAAGTGGTAACTACGGTAGTTACTCCAGGACTTAGTCATAGGTCGGTGACAATATAATTTGTTATTCAAACTGGGATGGGTTTGAAAGTGAAAGTGGGCTCTATTAATTATCACGTTGGGACAACAGGCATAATTTAGCACTGTTCCAAGCATATATGGTCACTGTGAGCCTAGGTTTCTAACCAGGTGAGACCACGGATGAATAGGAAAGAAGTGGTAGACACCAGTGGTACCAAGAGCTCTGTGCAGACACGAGGCATGGTCTTGAGAGGATTATGGAGAGTGTTAGCCTATTACGTTGTCAATTCCTTGACTTATATCATGTTGTGGCTCCAAAGGCAGGTCTTGACTGCTCTGTATTGAATAGGTAGCCCAACGCTGCTAGCATTGGCAAAGGTTTCAGGGTTAACAGAGGTCACACCTGAGCTTGACTACCTTCCCCAGTACTGTGGGATGTGGTATTCGGCAATGACAAGTGGTGAGGCAAAATGGACTTGCCTTTCTAGGTACATGGTACTAATAAACCAGCCTACTTGGTATATGAAAACAATCAATAAATATGCAGAAAATGAAATACAAGATGCTGTCATAAAACTCCTTGACAAATGGTCATCTAGATTCTGCTAGAGCTCTACAGCACACCACCTGGGACAGAAAACAAACTTCATAAGGAGTCAATTTCATTGTTAGACAACTCTAGGTGTTTGGTATTCTTTCTTAGATGATGTTGATCTGAAACTTGTCTTTCTATACTTACTGTCCTTTTCTGTCTTCTGAATTAATAAAGAACATGTTTCTTTCATTTCTTGGTACTCTCATTTTACCCCTTGATTCCTTGTTTTACTCCAGGGGGGAAAAAACCCCATTGCTCCCACCATTTATCATATGATTTGTTCTAGCTACTTAGAAGAAAAGTATATTAGAAATATCTTGGGAAGACACATGAAATTCTCTTGCTTTGTGTCAGAATTAACAGATAAGTCACACTATTTGCTTTCTCTATGATATAGAGGATTAACGTCCTGATTCATGAGCTGAACTTATTACTGATGATAAATTTTAGTGCCCTGTTCTGTTAGCTATTATCTTTGCTTTTTCCCATTTATCACTTTTTAATCTACTTTGTGAACAGTCAGATCTGTCACTAGAATTTCAAGAAACTATTAAATAAAACTGTTTTCTAAGAAAATATACTGTCTCCGTTATTATAGAGTCATTTTGCTTAAAAAAGATTTACAATATTCCTGCACCATCTTCCTGTCCCTAATCCACTGCTGCTTCGGTGTTATTAAGCTAAGCTTCAGTGGATATATTAATTCTTTTAAATCAGTCATTATTTCCATAGAATTTTTTTTTTTAAAGTACATCCTAAATGTGCAAACTTGGCATTTATGTTGCCAAGTTTCCAGCAGGGAAATAAAGCTGCTTAAATCTGGATAACTGAAAAAAAAAAAAGTGGTGTGTGTAAACCACAAACTTCTCACATGATGAGAAGGAAGCTAATAAAGAACTTAGGTTTGCTAGGCAATAGTAGAACTCCTTTATAAAGGGCCTCAAGGGCTAAGACGTATTTTTGTGGATTTTATCTCATGTGGTTTAAAAAAACTGAAGGTTTTTAAAGAAAGAAAACTCAGAGTGCCATCTACACTATGAAGATCTTTTCTAGAATCGATTCTTGATTTTTGAAAGGCAAACCGATGTGACACAATGAAGGGAGGACTCCCAGTGCAGTGGTCAGGACTGCCTTGGGACGGCTCTCTTCAACACGCACAAAGGGAGGCCACGTGCTCTGTGGCTGCCTTTGACATTAGCCACTCTCGGTGATTTCTGCTCTTCACAGTTTATTCTCTTACTCCAGTTCTGAACCAACAAATTTTCGTTAAGCGTTGTCTAGGTGTTCACAGCAGGACTCTTAGCTCAGTATTTCAGAAAGAAAAAGAATGTGAAGTTGCTCAGTCGTGTCCGACTCTTTGCAACCCCATGGACTGTAGCCTACCAGGCTCCTCAGCCCGTGGAATTTTCCAGGCAAGAGTACTGAAGGGGGTTGCCATTTCCTTCAGAAGCAGAGTGTAAAGGAACAACTGTTTTTAGATTTAGGTGATTTGAGAGTTGGATGTAAGCTGTGAACTTGAATCAAATCAGGAAAATGTATTATTCCAGAGGCTGGATTTTTTGAGGATTTCTCAAGAAATACTCATCTCATGATATTTCATCATTAACTCTGGATGTTTCTCCCCAAACACGTTAACTGTAAGCCTATCCATTTTTAAATTACTCTGTTTTTTAAGATACACATTTTTACCTCTAAGACAGTAAAGAACTTGAATTTGCCCCTAGGTCAGCAGTTGGACTCTAATTGCTGACATTAGGTGAATACCAACCAGCTAAATCACAGTGGCTCCACAATGTTTTAAGGAGCCGTGTCTGCACAGTATATGGCCTCAAGTGCAAAACAGAAGGCTGCTTATACAAACAGTAGTGTGCACGTGCAAATTCCTTTTTGGGTTGAGAGCTGCTTATTTTGTACAGATAATTACCAGGCCGCATTCCCACTAAATATATTCTGCTGCCTTAAATTGGGGGCTTAATTGTGAAAATTGATCCTTTGAAGACATGAAACTCTTTGAAGGTTTCTTTCCTGACTGCAAAATTTTATGGGTTCTGTCTATAAATTGAGTTGTGCAGGATGACTGGGCTGATGGATTCTATAGACTGAGGTCTAGTGGTGTCACATTACCATTTTCTACCAGAATACCCTCTTTGGCACAAAGACCCATGGGCTGTAGGTTGATAGTGACCTTAACTCTCAAGCAAGTCAGGTCTCTGCTACTGGACGTTCTCCCCATTTGGACCGTTCCTCATTGTTCCAATTGGAAAACATGTTTCTATCAGGATAAAACATATGGAGGTGAAGGCACTACTTAACACTGCGTGCTGTGTGCTAAGTCGCTTCAGTCGTGACCTGTGACCCCATGGACTATAGCCCGTCAGGCTCCTCTGTCCATGGGATTCTCCAGGCAAGAATACTGGAGTGGGCTGCCATGCCCTCCTCCAGGGCATCTTCCCAACCCAGGGATTGAACCCACATCCCTTACATCTACCTGTGTTGGCAGGTGGGTTCTTTACCACTAGCACTGCTTAACGCTAATGAATGATTGTTTGTTACATTTCAGTTTTGAGCACTGGGGAAGAAATGGCATTATCACGTCTAAGGCATATACTTTCTCTGTATATCATTTCTGAGGGAGAAAGTGACAGCCAAGATTAATATTAGGTTGCCAGATCTTTCCATGGTCCCAGATAAAAATTTACTTGACGTGTAGTTGCTGAGAGCATCTACATAGGCAGGCATATTTTGCAAAGTTATCTTTCAGAATCTAGGTTCAGAGATTCACTGGAGATTTTCTATGTGTGTTTTTACTTATTTCCTTCTCTGTTCTGATTTTGTCCTGCAGAATCAACATGTGATCCTGAAAATAACAGTGCTAACCTGGCTGGGAAAATATTTTAAAAATACCAACAAAAATAAAAACCCAGCATGTGACTGTGACCAGCATGCAAGGTAGGCAGTGAATACTTGTGGTTTGCACTCTAAATCCAGGCTGTTGCTAGGAGCTACTCTGTAACTTTGCCTCAGACATTCCACCGAGAGAACCTTCTCCGTTGCCACATACCAAGCCATTCAATCTGCTGTGGTTTGGCCGGGAAGCCCACATCTGTGCCATGTTGTGAAGGTAGGTCACACTGTGGTTTTAAAAGACTACTTTTTAATATATTTTGCCTGTGAATTGATGCAACTCTCCTGAAGGGAAATTCAGCATTATCCACTAGAGGACTTAAAAATGTCTACACTTCATGACTCAGCAGTTTAGCTTCCTGGAATTTATCAGAAGAAAAAAAAAACAGTGTGTTAAGATTTATGCTATAGTTCTTCAAAGTGTTAGCTATAATTTAAAAATTATACAAAGTGAAAGACTGTTCATATAAATCCCACAGAATAATTATAAATCAACTATATCTTAATAAAAATAAATAAGCAAAAATAAAATATATTTCATAGAGGAGAATGGTATATGGCCATTAAAAACTAGTATGACTTGGAAATGGATATCAGGAGATGTTTATAATTGTTTAAAAATGGAAAGAATAGTTTTGGAAAGTATGACCACTTTGAAACTACTTTTTGTAAAAAATAAAGGAGGTAACTGTATAATAATGAGCACTGTCATATTACAAAATGTGTGTGTGTGTGTGTATGATGTTATAGGTTATTATCATCATACATTATCATCATTAACTCTAGGTGTTTTGTATTTTATTTTTTGCAATCTTTGGTATTTTCAAAAAAATAATCACCATGTAATAATAGTATTCCCAAGTGGCACGAGTGATAAAGAATCCACCTGTCAATGCAGGAGCCGCAGAAGATGCAGGCTCAATCCCTGGGTCAGGAAGATCCCCTGGAAGAGGGCATAGCAACCCACTCCAGAATTCCTGCCTGGAGAATCCCACGGACAGAGGAGCCTGGTGGGCTATAGTCCACAGGGTTGCAGAGTCTGACATGACTGAGGTGACTTAGGTAGGCATGAATAGTATTATAATTAAGTAAATAATAGCTCTTCTATTTTCATGCCCTCATAGAGAATTACCAAGGGCAGCAGTGTTTTATGGAAGAATCTTAGAAACAATGAGTGGGTCTTCAATTAAAAAAAACCCCTTTATTACACAAAAGCTGTCTAGTTAATATGCGCAAGCTGTCTAGTTAATATGTGCTCATATCCTGTATTTGGTCTTCCTGGGTGCAACGAAAATGGCTACAGTTTCATTCTGAAATCATTGTCCATTCCTTTCCAAACATTACCGAATGGCAACACACAATGCCCACCTCTCCTTCCCGCTGCAGAGCTAGAAATAAACATCGTCCTTGTATGTATAGCGTAGTTAACGCTTCAATCAGTGAAGGAGTATCCTTTTATGAAGCTGCTTCTGTCACACTGGAAGTTGAGGAAGGATCAAAGAAATATTAAATTGGTTGAAAAGAGACTGCTGTGTGTGGAGACTGGTTTGACTTTCAGGTTTCTGGTTTGACCTGGTTATAGGAACAGAGATGGATAAGGGAAAAAATACACTGGAATCTAAACACAGCATGAAAAAATTAGCAATGCCACTTGGCAATAAATGTTGCAGGGTTGTAATTGCTGTAGTTTGGACACTGAAACAGTTTAATTGAGAGGGCTTGCCTGTAAAAGTTTTGCAGAAAACCCCAAAGGGAATCCTGGATCATGGCTTCTCGCCACTTCCATTGGACTGCAGGTATCTTCGCACACTACAAGTCCTACTGAGCTGCGATACCACAGCCCATCACCACAGCAAGGGTCTAGGAATAGAGAGATAGATCAGGCACTGCTGTTCACCTGTGACAGCTCTTGATGTAGAAAGTAAGAACAAATATTATAATGCAATGTAGTTAGCATAATAATTGACATATGTACTCCATACTGCCAGCTCAGAAGAAGGAATAATTACTCCATGGACCTTGAAGTTCTGTTTAGGTTTCAAAACCAGGGTGATGCTTGATTTGGATCTTAAAGATTGAGTAGGCATGAAAATTATGAGTTCTTACAAAGTTTGAGTACTACAAATTATGAGTGGTGACATGTGGCAATGTAGTCCCATCATTTAGGGTTTTCTTAGGCCAACACAAAGGTCACATTTGGTTCAGTCAACTGAACCACTGGAAAATGTCATTTTGAATTTTACAAATATAGCCCTCGCCCCACATGCCATCTAAGAAATACCAAAAATTTCATAGCTGTGAGAAATGAGGCAAGTCTTTAACATCAAAGACACAAGACCCACACAGGCAGCAGATTCTGATTGCGAAGCATAAACTTCAGAACAAGAACTGATAAATGTTGTAGAAATGAACTTTCAGTAATTTCACCAATTTATCACAAGGCTCAGTTTAGTGTTTCTCAAACTTATTTTCTCCATCACTCCCTTGGCAAAAAGCCTCAGACTTTCCCCCCTAATTCCTTCTTCTTCTCCTCACAAAATTTCTATTTGTTTGTACACAACTGCAGATCATTTTAACACCTGAGATTATTTCACCTTGCAGGAGTCAGCTTTTGCCCCCTTGGGGTTCATATTGCTCCCCTTTACTGTGTGTGGTTTTAAATGAAGATGCTAGTCTCAAATTTTGTCTCCTAGATTGCTTGTAGCCCAAATTACTTTTTTAAGATTTTTTTTTTTATGTACCATTTTTTAAGTCTTTACTGAATGTGTTACAACATTGTTTCTGTTTTATGTTTTGGTTCTCTGGCTGCAAGGCATGTGGGATCTCAGCTCCCCTACTAAGTATCGAACCAACACCCCACCCCACACTGGAAGACAAAGTCCCAGTCACTGGACTACCAGGGAAGTCCTCAAACCAAATTCTTTTAAAAAGGGGTCTGTATTTTGTTTTGTTGTTTACATGCCTCAAGCATATAAATCGAAACTCACACATTGACTACAATAAAGTCCTTTAATGTGACCCCAAATAGCCATTCAAAGCAAGAAATCTTGTTCAGATTCTTTATGAAACCACTCTCAATTTCTAAAATGTAGTTTTCCAATGAAGACTGTGACTGCCTCTCATTTCTCAGATTTTCTAGCAATACCTCATTTTTGTTGTCACAAGTATCATGAGTAATAATTTTAAAGAACAGACATAGATCAAAAATCCTTCAAGTGGACAGTCCTCCTTTTTTTGGCCATAATTTGCCCTGGCTAACCTCAACTATACAAAATCACAGCATTAGGCAATTAGAGCAATTTCAAAGAACACACACATACTCAAGAACTAAAAAAGAGGCATAATTTTGTTTGGCAAACACAGACTGTGGCCAAAATTGTTCTGTAAAGTATAATGCTTCAAAAAATAGTATACCCACAACTATGCATCATGGGAGCTCTTATGAAAGAAAATAGAGATTGGCTGGGGGAGGGGAGAGCCTCTACAAGAAGATAAAAGGGACGGCTTCCAGGTTTGGCAAAGTTAAATTGGAAGTCATTTGGAAAGGAGATGCGCTGAGGACTTCAAATACATGGGAAGCTAACCCCTCTTCCCTGGACATATTTAGGATCTGAGGAGCAAAGGGCTTTAGATCCCTTCCCAGGATAAAACCAGCATGCACACGAGGGGCTTCAACAAAATGCAGATGGAGCTCAAGAACCCCCAGAGATGAATGTCCTGGGAACTAAAGCAAGAACATCAGCAAAGCATGGAGGACACTCGACAAAGACATCCTCAAATTTCACCATCATAGCTTGACTCACATGCACCAGAATTTTACAGCTGCAGGCAGAAGATTTTGCCAGTTTTGTACACCAATCACTGAAATGACACATCATTAAAATGATTAATTAAAAAAAAACTATGAATAAAATAATTTAGATGTGTTGCCCAGGAGTAACAGAAATTAGGATGAAGGGCTGAGGAGGGACGGATCTGTCACCTTGTCCGTGAGAGTGTTTACCAGAAAAAAAATCAGGTTGCAATGTCTAGAGAAGGGGGCCACAAGCAAACTGTGCCTCAGTGGTCTCCCCTCCCCTTGGCTTCCTCTGTCATCACCAGATCTCTCTGCCATCCCCACTAGATCTATCCTTCAGCCCTCAGGCACCTGCCCTCTTGACTCCTGGATGAAAGAAAGCTACCATCTGAGACCCACTGACATGACTGATCTATAAACTTTCCATTGGTCTAGGACTTAAGGTTTGCAAAGTGCTGTCCTAAATGGATGGTGGATGTGCACAAATAAAAGGCTCCATGGGAAAATAATGATGAGAAACTAGGATGAATACATTTATACATAGTTGCTATTGTTGTTTAGTTGCTCAGTTGTGTCTGACTCTTGAGATCCACGGACTGTAGCCTCCCAGGCTCTTCTGTCCATGGGATTTCCCAGGCAAGAAGTCTGGAGTGAGTTGCCATTTCCTTCTCCAGGGGATCTTCCTGATCCAGGGATCAAACCTGTATCTCCTGCATTGGCAGGTGAATTCTTTACTGCTGAGCCACTAGGGAAGCCCTTAAACATCTTTATCAATATGCTATCAAGAACTGGATTCTTCAAGAGAAGCATATGGTATAGTTTCCTAACATTGGGAGATAATTTGAGAAATGCTAAAATGCACCATTGTATTTTACCTTTACACTGACTAATGGAGGCTGTTATTTGTTAATACTCATTTAAAGTTAGGGGTATAAATAACTTTGGTAAGCAAAAAAATCAACACCAAAACAAACAAAAAAACCCAAAACAACAACAAAACGCCCTCTGTAGTCACTTGGGCTCTATATGAATATTCAGTTTATTAAGTCTGACAAATTTGAAAAACTTGGCTTTCTTTTAGTTTTTCAATTCAACCTATAGTTCTTGATCATCTCTCTGTATATCTATGATTAATACTATGAGAATAAGATCAATTTCACCTGCATAAAAATACCAATAAATTAATTCAATTTGAACAGACTAAAATCACCTTAAACCATCAACTATATTTAAAATTTAGTTAAACTCCTCTAAATGTCTTTTTTGTTTTTATAAATTTAATTATTGTCTTAAGTGACTCAACTATATGACAGTGTACACGTATGAGCTTAACTTTCAAAAACTTTCTAAACCCTTACAGCCAATATTTATATAATGCTTACTTTATGCCAGATAATGTTCTAAGTTTTTCATTTATTTAATCCTCAAATCAGTCCCATGAGGTAGCTATCCTAATTTTTAATTCTGTCTAATTAAAAACTGTTCTAATTTATGTTTTACAGGTTGAGGAAACTGAAGTACTGAAATCTTGAATAACTTGCTGGAAGTCACACTGATAATAAGTGACAAAGTGCTCATTAGTTTAATATAATAAACTTAACAGTAAAATAAATCAAATTATTTTAGTCATGCTGATACTCCTAACTTAAATTCTCTAGAAACTTTCACTTAAAAATGACAAAACTGACTGATTCTCTCCAACATACAAATACCTTAAACAACAAACAGATTATTTGGAACTTAAAATCATCTTTTAATTCTAAGTTTGATATTTATTTCTAAGTGTTTGTAGAGTTTACAAGACCTAAATGAAGAAGAGATTTCCATCTCAGTCAATTCACAAATTCAGGATCACAATACAGTTACTTCTCAACCAGAAACCAGAATGAGAACATGGGGCCAGGGAGCAAAAAGCTTCCAGATGACCCTCCAAGCATCACAGTGAGAATGTCAGGTCATTTATTTTAGTACTGCCCACGGAGCATTGTGTTCAACTGAAATTGCAACCTACTTCTGAAATTATAACCTACTCTACTGGTGTGTGAGTATGTGTGTGTGTGAGAGAGAGAGAAAGAGAGAGAGTCTAAGGAATGCTTGGTTGGATTTACATGCTTTTTTTAAATTTAAATTTATTTATTTTAATTAGACGCTAATTACTTTACAATATTGTATTGGTTTTGCCTAACATCAACATGAATCCGCCACGGGTGTACATGCTTTTTTTTTTTAAACCATCTCATTGATTTCATTGATTTTCATGTGTTTCCTTTCAGTAACAACTCTACAGTCCTCCTCCTCATCAGCAGTTTGCAAATAAGGAAGCTGAGGAGCAGAGAATTAATTAATTTGCCCAGGGTCCAGCAGGGGATAAACAGTAGAGCCGAGGTTCTAAGCCCAGGTCTTCTACGTCCCAATCCACTTGTTGTTGCTGTTGTTCAGTTGCTAGGTTGTGTCGAGTGCTAAGTCGACTCTGCCAGCCCCTGGACTGCAGCACAACAGGCTTCCCTGTCCTTCACTGTCTCCCGGAGTTTGCTCAGATTCATGTCCACTGAGTCAGTGATGCTATCTGATCATCTTATCCTCTGCTGCCTTCTTCTCCTTTTGCTGTCAGTATTTCCCAGAATCAGGATTTCAATCCAGAAACTTGCCCAGAATTGGTTCATAGTCCACCTGTTGTGCTGTTCAGGCTGAACTTGGAACCTGCTGTGCAATAGTTCTGCACCTCATGTTGAAATTATATTCCCCAACTTCTTTCTTCTGGCTGTGCCTTTGAAAATATTCACAGTTACTATTAGGTCATTCATTATTTCATCAGCCAGTCACAACATTTACTGGGCTGCTGTCAAACACTGGGCACTGCTTTTGGCACTTCCAATGTTGTGAGACCAAAGTATTAATTTATATTGAGAGAAGGGTTAGGCTGTTTTTAAACAGAGCCATCACTACTGTACTTGACAGGGTTTTTTTTCCCCCCAAAGTAACAGGAATCCTACTTAAATAAAATTGAGAACAAATGGATTTATCTGTATAACTGAAAACTCTGTGAGTAGGAAGCCAAACATTCACGCATGGCTGGATCAGAAGCCTAAAGGATGTTACAAAGTCTACCTCCCTTGCTCTTAAAATCTGTTTCCACACATTCTCTGTCTCCAAGTCTCAATTTGCTACATTTTGAGTTCTGGCCTGATTTTTTCCTGCTGCTGACTTCTTCTACTTAGCAAATGAAAGTGACTGCAGATCTTACGTGCCTCTCCCTTTCATCTTGTGATTTTAAAAGGAGCAAGAGCATCTCTTCTAAATGTTCTTGGAGAAGAAATCTTGGAAAGAACATTAGTTGACCCATCTCTTTGAGCCATGTGCCCAGTGCTGAATGAATCATGGTAACCAGGGGTTTGGAGAGTCCTGGGCCACAGGCCCTGGAGTAGAACCATGCCTGCCTAAGCCACTTGGAATGGTAAAGGTGAGATGATGGGCAGGCAAGCGTCTCGAACCACATGTGTATTCTTATGTCTCTGCCTCCCTCCATCCCTCTCTTCTTTCCTTCCTTTAACAGTCATTGTTATCTATCATAATAATATAATTATAATACTATTATCTATTAATATATATTATATAACATATATAAACTATATTTAATATATAACTAAGATTAAGCTTCAGAAAAAGGAATATGACAAGACTGTATATTCTCACCCTGTTTACTTAACTTATAGGCAGAGCACACTATGAAAAATACCAGGCTAGATGAGTTACAAGCTGGAATCAAGATTGCTGGGAGAAATATCAACAACCTCAGATATGTAGATGATACCTCTAGTGGAAGAAAGTGAAGATAAACTAAAGAGCCTCTTGATTAGGGTAAAAGAGGAAAATGAAAAAGCCAGCTTAAAACTCAAAATTATTTTAAAAAGTAAGATCGTGGCATCCAGCCCCATCACTTCATGGTAAATAGAAGGGAAAAAAGTGGAAGCAATGATAGATTTCCTCTTCTTGGGCTCTAAAATCACTGTGGATGGTGTCTGCAGGCTTGAAATTAGAAGACGGTTGCTTCTTGGAAGGAAAGCTATGACAAATCTAGACAGTGTATTAAAAAGAAAGGCATCACTTTGCTGACAAAGATCCATATAGTCAAAGCTATAGTCTTTCCAGTAATCATGTATGGATGTGAGAGTTGGATGATAAAGAAGACAGAGCACCAAAGAATTGATGCTTTTGAACTATGGTGTTGGAGAAGACTCTCGGGAGTCCCTTGGACAGCAAGGAGATCAAACCAGTCCATCCTAAAGGAAAGAAACCCTGAATACTCATTGGACAGACTGATGCTGAAGCTGAAGCTCCAACACTTTGGCCACCTGATGCGAAGAGCTGACTCATTGGAAAAGACCCTGATGCTGAGAAAGATTGAGGGCAGAAGGAGAAGAGGGTGACAGAGGATGAGACGGTTGGATGGTATCACCAATTCAATGGACATGAACTTGGGCAAACTCCAAGAGATGGTGAGGGGCAGGTAAGCCTGGCATGCTGCAGTCCATGGGGTCACAAAGAGTAGTACATGAATTGGTGACTGAACAACAACAACAAAAGCTTCAGAGATGCAAAGTTATATATATTTCCTTCCTGACTCTATTTGCATTAAGTAGCATAATATATTACTATTATATATTACATAATATGTTACTATTATAATCATACAGTTATAATAGATATCATTAATATAATATTACATATAATATATAACTATATTATATAAAATAATTATATGTATATATGTTATGTCTAAATATAACATATTTGTATTGTATTATATTACAAGGGAATGGGGGAAAAGGAAATGGCAACCCACTCCAGTACTCTTGCCTGGAGAATCCTAGGGATGGAGGAGCCTGGTGGGCTGCTGTCTATGGGGTCGTACAGATTCGGACACGACTGAAGTGACTTAGCAGCAGCAGCAGCACAAGGGAAGGGAGTCTGTGAAGACTCTGAGGTGGGCAGGACCATGGTGATTTACATCATGCAAGAGGCCTGTGTTGTTCTGAGCATGGAAGAATGGAGACAAGAGCATGAGCCGGGGGTTGGCAGGAGAACATCAGGGGCCAGATCACGCAGGATCTTGAGAAGTCAGGATGAGCCTCTGTGGCTTTATAGAGACAGTGCCCTACTAGTATTGAGGTTGTGTAATCCAAAGGAATGAAATTAACGGCAGGAATTTCTGGCCATTAGAAATGTGGAATGGGAAGACAACAAGATGTCAGGTTATTTAAGGGCCCCTGGGTCTTCAGCGTTCTGCAAATCAGTCTATGTAGCTGGCATCTGGCAGGGAAGCAGTTGTTGCTTAGGTAGGGGTTCTGTCCTCAGTCTTTCTCAGCACATTCAGTTCAGTTTGTAAGGACGTGTGACTCGGGTTGGTATATTTTAATCTGAAGCAAAGTGTGCACTGCTTTTCAATTTTGAAAAAAATGAAAATGCCCTGAACTATCTTTATTGCACCACTTTATCTTCTATCTTCTGCCAAGATAACATCTGTTCATCCTTGGATATAAGCTCAACCATCACTTCTTTTGAAAGCCTTCCCTGATATCTTGTCTGGATCAAGATCCATCTGCCACATACTCTTTACCATAGTTCTCTTGCAGAGCACTTAGAGTTACTAAACACGTACTTGTGTAACGCTGCTGCTGCTGCTAAGTCACTTCAGTCGTGTCCAACTCTGTGCAATTCCGTAGACAGCAGTTTACCAGACTCCGCCATCCCTGGGATTCTCCAGATGAGATTATAATAAAAACTTATCACACGAGCTTGTAAACTTTATGTGTGCAATGACTATATACCCCCAGTGCTGAACACATAGTAGGTGATCAATAACTATCTGTTAATAAGTGAATAATCTTAACTTTTCTGGGGTATATTTATTTTTTCATATTTACATTTAAATCTGGTGACGTTTTGTGATTGTGCTTGGTTTGCAGTTGAAGACTTTCTCAAAATGGGCTCTCAACAGTATTTGCTGAAAGGCACTAAATAAAGAAAAATAAATCAAGGCTGTTTTTAGAATGCCTGAACCATGTAACTTTTTACATATAATTTGATTAAGAGATCAAAAGTACAGAAGAAATATCCGAGTAATCTCCTTTTGAATTCCGCTCTTTGTAAAGTCACACGTTCATGACCTTTGTTCCTGTCTCTGAATCCCTCTGTCAGAAAAATGCCTGCTGTTTCAACCCTGAAGGGGGATGAGGCATGGGGAAGAAGGGACAGAACCTCTGAGCCAAGTAATAACCTCTCTTTCAGCAAATACCGTAATATGCTATGGCTCAGCTCTTGCCTGGAAAAATCTTCTCAGACATTTTTATTTACTAACTGTTCAGTGTTTAAATGATTCTTCATGGAAGAAAATTGAGCACACACACAAACACACACACACACCACACACATTTCCCATTTGCTAAAGATGTCTCTCATGTTTAGCTCCTGTGCCTAACCATAACTTTCACAATTTTACATTATCCTTGAACTTTCAGTTTCCTCTTGAATAAACAGGCCCAGACCTCCAGCAGTAGCTGTTTAGGACGGCACTGTGGCTACTAGGAGACGAGATTTCAGTGATGCTAAAATATTCATGGCATTTGGACTCATAATGGTTGTACTATTCTAGAAGGGGAATCTTGAAGATGAGTTGACATAGCTCCATCAGCAAACATCCCACCGGATGTTTTCTTAAGCATTTTGAACAAAGTTCAACTGCCCTTTGAGAAAGAAAGCACATTTCTTTCTCATTTATAATTTTTGGAAAGATACCAACCCCCAAATTCTGAGAGTTCATTAGAGGAAAAACTGCCCAAATATAACAATACTTTGTTTGTCCTTTAATCCATAGAACCACATAGTTATTTTTTAAGTATCTCGGCAATTAATTACTACCATTTCTTGAGGAAGGCAGGAAATACTAGCCACATTTTATAGCTATTATAACAGAAACAGGAAGGATTTACTCTTCTGAGATTAACAGCCTTCCTGGAAGAAGGTTAGCTTCTTGGAGAATGTGTTAATAATTTAAGATCATGGTTAATTTTAGCCCTGTACAAGAACAGCAGAATTCAAACTGACCAAGATAGACTTTTATGTTTGCAAATACAGGTTGTCTTGTGAGGTTTGCTTAAAAAGATGAAGGACCTAGTGATTAAGAAAACTTGGAATAGTTATGTGGAAAATATTTATACTTCACTGAATTACACTTACACATTTATCTTACTTTTCCTTAGGCCACTGCAGCTTATAGTGCACTGCAAATCGTAAACAAAGTAATAGTTTTCAAAGATAGCCCCTTTCCAGCAGTATCAATGAAACCTGAGTAGTCTAAAATATTTTATTCCAGTTTAAGCAGTGTTTGCTTTTTCCCATGTATGCAGGAGTAGCTAAGGGGTTCGTCTTTTTCAGTTTTGTGGTAATCAGCCTTGTTGGTTCTAAATGTTCAGGGATTAGATTCCCTCCCAGCACTTCCAATCTCTGGCAACCACTGAAGTTTTCTCCATCTCCCTAGTTTTGCCTTTCCCAGAATGTCATGTATTTGATATCATAAAATATGGAGGCTTTTCAGATTGACTTCTTCCACTTAGTAATATGGGTTTAAGGTTCTTCCATGTCTTTTCATGGCTTGATAATTCATTTCTTTTTAATGCTGAAGAATTTTCTATTTTCAGGATATGCCATAGTTTATCCATTTACCTCCTAAAGGACATAAACATCTGTGTGTGGGCTCATCTGGGTGGTGAGGTGGGGTGGGGCGGGGGTGGGGGGCACTTTTGTATGTACATAAGTTTTCAACTCCTTTGGGGTTAATACCAAGGACGGTGATTACTGGATTGTATGATAAGTATATGTTTAGTTTTGTAAAGAAACTGCCAAACTCTCTTCCAGTGTGGATACACCATTTTGCATTCCCCAGCAGTGGATAAGAACTCCTGTCACTCCATATCCTTGCTAGGAATTGGTGTTGTCAGTGTTCTGGATTTTGGTCATTCTAATAGGTGTTAATTTATATTTATGATTCATTCTCATTGATGTGAGGTTTATTTTTTTCCCTTGTCTGTGTAATAATTTATTGTTGGATTGCCACTTTAAACATTGTTTCATCTCTTGATAGGTTTTTGGGTTGTCAATAATGTGTTTAATACTCTGATGGTTCTCTTGTGAACATTCATGTTCTGTGCAGTTCTCTGTACAGAAGTGCAAGTGTTTCTCTAGGGTATATGTGTTAGGAGTGAAATAGCTGTTGCAGAGTCAGTTCAATATTACTAGGTGAGGCTCAGTTGTCTTCCAAAGTTGATCCTATATACATTCACCTATAATGGAGGAGAATTCCTTTTGGTTAGTCTTATCAACCCTGCCGCTAAGTCGCTTCAGTCATGTCCGACTCTGTGCGACCCCATACACGGCAGCCCACCAGGCTCCCCCATCCCTGGGATTCTCCAGGCAAGAACACTGGAGTGGGTTGCCATTTCCTTCTCCAATGCATGAAAGTGAAAAGTGAAAGTGAAGTCGTGCAGTCGTGTCCGACTCTTCGTGACCCCATGGACTGCAGCCTACCAGGCTCCTCCGTCCATGGGATTTTCCAGGCAAGAGTACTGGAGTGGGGTGCCATTGCCTTCTCCATATCAACCCTTAGTCTGACATTTATCATTTTTCCAAGTTAGTTTAATGTTATATCATTATTAGCAAAGTTGAGTATTTTTCACATTTTTATTGGTCATTTATGTTTCCAGTGAAATGTCTCTTCATGTCCTTTGCCTTTGTTTTGTCTTTTTCTTATAAACCTGAAGAAGTGGTTTACAATTTACATGCTTTGAGTTTTACTTAAGAAATTCTTCCCAACTGTAGCCTCATAAAATTTCTCCTATATATTTTTCTAAAAGTTTTGTCTTTGACATTTAAGTCCTGAATCCACTTGGAATTGTTTTCATGTATATTTTGAGGTAGAGATCCATTTCCCTTTCTCCCCACATGGATATTTTGTTTTCAGTACCTTTACTGAGTGGGAGTCCTTTCTTTCCCCATTTGTGTGCAATACACCTCTGCCCTGCTTCTATTTCCATGAATTTTGTGTTATTCCCAAGCCCTGTATTTGATTCCATTAGAAAATTTGTCCATGAGCAAAGAGCATCTGCTATCACAGTCTTATTTAATATAACTCGAATTTTTTTTATATCTAGTAAGTCATTTTCCTCTGGCTAACTAACTCCTCAGGAATGGTTTAGCTCTTCTTGGTCCTTTACCTTTCATATAAATTAAACATTTATTTAAAAAATCCTATTGAATTTTAATTTGGTCTTATATTAATTTATAGATTAACTTAAATAGAATTGAAATAGATGTCTTTAAGCTCATATTCTATGATCATGCTAAATCTTTCCATTATATAGACCTTCCTTGAAATGCTATAATGGTTTGATAAATTTCTCCAAAATAGTCTTATACATAGTTTACTAGCTTTAATCTTAGGTGCTTTATATTTTCAGCTGCTATTAGAAATTATTTTTTAAATTTCTTGCCTAACATTTTCTTTCCAAAATATAGAAACACAATGGACTCATGTGTGTATCAATTCTATATCAACCTTGTTAAAATCTCCAGTGAATTCTAATAATAGTTTGTCCACTTATAATTTTGGGGTTTTTTTGTGTATAATCACAGAACCTGTAAAAATATTATTTATTCCTTTTTGAAATTATACATTTGCTTTTTATATTTTTGTGTAGTCCAAGAGATCATCTCTCTCTGTCAATATAAAGACATGCTTTTGAGGTTTGTTTGGTGATAATGTGAACCAAAATATTAAGACTATGAAATGGTATTTGGGAAAAAAGTTTAAACTACTGAAAAAAATATGGTGCTGTTGTAGGACTCCTCAGGTTCTATTTATTATTTATGACAATTTGGTACTTTTAAAATCTAGGAATTTATTTCAGATAAATTTTCAATATTTTTACTCAAAGTTGTTTGTAATTTTATCTTTTATGTCTTTGTGTTGTCTCTAATTGTAATACCTTTATTATGAAGTAATAAGCAGTTTTGAGTATTTAAAAATATATAGTAATATTATTTAACAAATAAATACAGATTTTTTAAAAGTTTTTTTTTTCTTGTTTTAAATTTCTAAAACTAGATAAATAAATGTCTGAATATAAAGATGTTTGAAACTTTTTGAGATGCTATATAGGCTTATGTATGATGAATTTATATATATGTGTGTGTATGTGGGTGTATATATACATATATACATGCACATATTTCATTGTGGCAAAGAATATATATTTGCAATGATGGGGTATAATGTTCTACATATGTCCATTAGATCAATCTTGTTAATTGTGTTATTTGTATAAAGTGTTAGTCACTCAGTTGTGTCCAACTCTTTGTGACCCCATGGACTGTAGCCCACCAGGCTCCTCTGTCCATGGTATTCTCCAGCAAGAATACTGGAGTGGGTTGACGTTCCCTTCTCCAGGGGTTATTTGTATAGTCTTATTGATATTGATTATCTGCTTGTATATCAATATTTATAGAAGCATTAAAATGTTCAATATTCACAGTTTATTTGTCAATTTCTTATGTAGATATATCAATATTTTCTCTTTATATTTTGAAAGTCATCATAAATCCATTTAAGTTTAAAATCACTATATAATCCTCAGGAATTAAAGATTTATAATTATGTGATGACCCTCTTTATCACTAACATTGCTTTTTGCTCTAAAATACATTTTCTGTATTATTTTGTTGTTATTCAGTCGCTAGATCATGTCTAACTCTGTGACTCCATTAACTGCAGCATGTCAGGCTCCCCTGTCCTTCACTATCTCCCTGAGTTTGCTCAAATTCATGTCTATTGAGTCAGTGATGATCTAACCATTTCATCCTCTGCCTCCCCATTCTCCTATTGCCTTCAAGTTTTCCCAGCATCAGGGTCTTTTCCAGTGAGTTTGCTTTTTGCATCAGGTGGCCAAAGTATTGGAGCTTCAACATCAGTCCTTCCAATGAGTATTCAGGGTTGATTTCCTTTAGGATTGACTGGTTTGATCTCTTTGCAGTCCAATGGACTCTCAAGAGTCCTCTCCAGCACCACAATTCAAAAGCATCAATTCTTTGGCACTCAGCCTTCTTTATGGTCCAGCTCTCACATCTGTACATGACTTCTGGAAGAACCATAGCTTAGGCTATATGGACCTTTATCGGCAAAATGATGTCTCTGCTTTTTAATATGCTGTCTAGGTTTGCCATAGTTTTCCTTCCAAAGAGCAAGAACCATTTAATTTCATGGCTGCAGTCACCATCCACAGTGATTTTGTAACTCCAGAAAATAAAATCTGTCACTACTTCCACTTTTTCCTCTTCTATTTGTCATGAAGTGATGGGACCAGATGCCATGATCTTCGTTTTTTGAATGTTGAGTTTCAAACTACTCCATTTCTTCTAAGGGATTCTTATCCAGAGTGGTAGTTATAATGGTCACCTGAATTAAATTCACCCATTCCTATCCATTTTAGTTCCCTGATTCCTAAGATGTCGATGTTCAATCTTGCCATCTCCTGCTTGACCACAGGCAATTTATCTTGATTCACAGACCTAAAAGTCCAGGTCTTATGCAATATTGTTTTTTACAGCACTGGACTTTACTTTTACCACCAGACACATTCACAACTGAGCATCATTTCTGCTTTGGCAGGGTGCTTCATTCTTTCTGAAGCTACTAGTAATTGCTCTCTGCTGTTTCCCAGTAGCTGTATTGAATACCTTCCAATCTAGAGGGCTCATTTTCTGGTGTCATATCTTTTTGCCTTCTCATACTATTCATGGGGTTCTCGCAGCAATAATACTGGAGAGGTTTGCCATTTGCTCCCCTGGTGGACTACGTGTTGTCAGGACTCTTCACTATGACCCATGCATCTTGGGTGGCCCTGCATGGCATGGCTTATAGCTTCATTGAGTGACACTAACCCCTTCATCACAACAAGGTTATGATCCACGAAGGGGTTCTGTGTTACTAATATAACTAAATTAGACTTGCTTTGATTTATATCTACATAGCATCTGTTTCCGGAGAAGGCAATGGCACCACACTCCAGTACTTTTGCCTAGAAAATCCCATGGACGGAGGAGCCTGGTAGGCTGCAGTCCATGGGGTCGCTAGAGTCAGACACGACTGATCGACTTCCCTTTCACTTTTCAATTTCATGCATTAGAGAAGGAAATGGCAACCCACTCCAGTGTTCTTGCCTGGAGAATCCCAGGGACGGGAAGCCTAGTGGGCTGCCGTGTATGGGGTCGCACAGAGTCAGACAGGACTGAAGCGACTTAGCAGCAGCAGTCGCATATGTTTCATCATTTTTAAATTTAAACTTTTGTTTCCTATAAATAATATAAAGTTAGATTTTATTAGTCAGTCTAACAATCTTTGATTTTCAAGAAGAAATCATTTTGTTTACATATAGATCAAATCCAAGTCTCCCACATTGCAGGCAGATTCTTTATCATCTGAGCCATCAGAGAAGTCTGAAGAATACTGGAGTGTATATTTGGATTAACTGCTACCATCTTATTTTCTACTTTCTATTTGCTGACTCTAATTTTTTTCTCTCTTGCCATTTTAATTGATTGATATTTTCTTCTTCTACCATTTAATATTTTCTCTGATATTTTGGTGGAGAAGGAAATGGGAACCCACTCTAGTATTCTTGTCTGGAGAATTCCATGGACAGAAGAGCTTGGTGGGCTACAGTTCATAGGGTCGGAAAGAGTTGGACACAACTAAAGCAACTGAGCATCTGATAGTTTGGGAGACATAAACTATTTTTCTATAGTTTTCTAAAGATTATAGTTTTAATACAAATTATTTTAAAAGTTTTAACACTGCATTTAAAAATACTAGAGTAACCTATTAAATTGTAAAGCTAAATATCTTTATTCTTCTGAATACTGTAAGTATCTTAAAGTGGCTTAACTCCAGTCATCCATTCAAGATAGTGATAATGCTTCATTCAATTCAATCTTGAATTTTTATTCCCACAATGATTCATTGTTAAAGTTTCATACATGTCTATTAAATTATATTTTTTCATATACTTACATTTTCATAGCTCACTATTCATCTCATATCTCAGATCTTTGTCTTTAAGGACATCTTTTAGAAGTTAAAATCATTATTTGCATAATAATCTCTGTTTTCATTTATCTGAAGTTGCCTTTGACCTTTTTCTTAAAAGATGGTTTTATTGGCTATAGTAAATGGTTTATATTCTAAATGCCATTACTTCTTTTTCCCAGCACTTTGACTGTATAACTGCACTTTCTATAACTTTTATAATTTGAATCATGGCCCCAGTTCTATAGACCATTTTGATCTCAGACCAAGGTAGAATTACAATTTGATGACATATATTTTTGTGACATACATTTTTTCCTTTCCTCTAGTCCCACCAACAAACTTCATGGAAATCTAGCTTCTCCTTCAAAGTCTCCATGCTGTTCCTGGGAACTCCCTGGGGATGTCTCATGTGGGCCCACAAGCAAGTCACTTTTCTGATCATCTTGTTCTTCAGTCTTAAGTCGTGCGACACTTAGAGACCCCATGGAATGCAGCACACCAGACTTCCCTGTCCTTCACTGTCTTGCCGATCCTGCTCACAGTGCTAATTGTCTCGCTGTATCTCACTGTGTGCGCTGTTCTCTGAACTTATGGTAGGCAAGCCAGGAGCCAAGAGGCTGGAAGAAAGTGCAAGGAGCGGTAGGAAGTGCAGATGCATTTATTCTCTACTGGCTGCAACAGCAGCCAGTAGCAACAGGCATAAACAACATAACCACACACAACGCTTCAGGGCTTTTCCAGCTGAAGCTTATAAATATACTTACAGACCAAATGTGGCCCCCTAGCCAAACAAGTACCCCATGATGTGCATGCACAGTGCTATGAATGATCTCAGCTGTTACATAACCATCCAAAGTCACTGTTTACCGAACATGGGGAGAGGGTGTGAGGATGTGGTGTGAGAGAGCCTGACTGGTGCCATCTTGCTAATTTCCCCGCATTCACTATCTCCCAGAGTTTACTCAAATTCATGTCCATTGAGTATGTGATTCCATCCAACCATCTCATCCACTGTTGCCCCCTTTTCCTCCTGCCCTCAATCTTTCCCAGCATCAGGGTCTTTTCCAATAAGTTGGCTCTTTGCATCAGGTGGCCAGGGTATTGGAACTTTAGCTTCAGCATCATTCCTTCAAAGGAATTTTCAGGGTTGGTTTCCTTTAGGAGTCACTGCTTTGATCTCCTGGCTGTTCAAGGGACTCTCAAGAGTCTTCTCCAGCCTCACAATGTGAAAGCATCAATTCTTCAGTGCTCAGAGTTCTTTATGGTTCAACTCTCACATCTGTACATGACTACTGGAAAAACCATAGCTTTGACTATTCAGACCTTTGCCAGCAAAGTGATTTTTAATACTCTGTCTAGGTTTGTCAGAGCTTTCCTTCCAAGGAGCTAGGGTCCTACAACTTAATGGCTGCAGTCACCATCCCACCATCCACAGTGATTTTGGAGTCCAAGGAAATAAGATTTGCCACTGTTTCCATTTTTCCCCATCTATTTGCCATGAAGTGATGGGACCAGATGCCATGATCTTAGTTTTTTGAATGTTGAGTTTTAAGTCAGCTTTTTCCACTATCCTCTATCACCCTCATCAAGAGGCTCTTTAGTTCTTCTTTGCTTTCTGCCATTACGGTGGTGTCCATCTGCATATCGTACAGCAGGTTCCAGTCTTTGCCAGGTTCTCTGCTTCCTCCAGGCCTCACATGCCTATAAACCTTCATGAGAGGATGTACTTTTGCTGGGCGTCCCCCCTCATGGTTCTGATATTTATGCCATGTCAGGGTTCCATCATCTCTAGGGTCCTGATGGTGTTATTCTTGTGCCAGTGACAGGCTGAGTCACATGGAGAGGAAGGGGCAGAAGGCAGGGAGGTGAATGGAGGATGGGTTTCACCTGTAGGGGGTTTATGGGAGAACTCCATATACAGCAGATGCAGAATAAGAGACACTGCGCTCTGCAGAGAGACCTGCCTCTCCAGTGACTGATGTGTTGTTAACGAGATAATCTCCTGTCTTTCCCTTCTTTAGAATGAGCTCTTTCCTATGTACCTCTTTCTTCCATCAGGCAAATATCCTCCTGGTGGACCCATCCCATAAGTTTCCCTAGGTACCCAAGTATACCTGAATGCCAGACTGAAGATCTGGGTATAAATGAAACCTGGAGCCCTCTAAACAGCATAAACTGGATGTTTTATAAGCAGATTTATACCCTAATTTTTACCATAACATTGTATCCATTCTTTACTGCATCTCTCTTAATTTGCTTTACATTTAAATACAAAGATTTTTATTTTTAGAAATTTTATTCTTCTAAAATTTCTCTATTGAAGCATTTGCCATATATTTAGCTGGTTTTAACTTTCATTCCTATACTTTAAATATAATTAAGTGCATCTTTCTTCCACTTGTTGGAAGTTTCTTCTATATTTTAAAGAATTATTTTTCTCATTTTAACTTCCTGTTTTCTATTTGTATTTTTTAGTTGATTGTGCTTCAGGTCTTGAAAGTTGAATTTCTTGATGTCTGTTTTTTCTTTTTTTTAAATTTGCTTTCTTCATTTGAGAATGTTTTCTGCTTATTTATATTTCTTATCCTTTTTCCAAATGATGTTAAGACTTTATGTGGTGATTTACTCCCTGGCCTTTTTGATATGTTTTAAAATTAACTGAATAAAGATTTTGCAGAAGAAATTTAATCTGTCTTAATTTAGATACATTTTAATTTCACTTTTTACTTAAGCATAATGTGAAGCTTTCCCTGGAGAAGGAAATGGCAACCCACTCCAATATTCTTACCTGGAGAATCTCATGGACAGAGAAGCCTAGTGGGCTACAGTCCATGGGGTCGCAAAGCTTCAGACACGACTGAGAACACAGCACAATGTGAAGCTTTATAAATATTATTTACTGTTCTGCATTCTCAAATGAACACAAGGACCATGTTCATTGTATTGCAACTAAAGCCTCCAAAAATGATATTCAACTTATCTCAAGACATGTTGGCTACCACCAGTGAAAACATCACTGACCCTAGAGAAAAGCAAAGAAGTGGAATTTCTAATATATATATATATATATATACACACACACACATATATATACATATGTGTATACATATATATATATAAACTTGGCTTGAACTTGGAGAAATATAAATGTTTTATTCTTTGTTCTCACTTTAATATCAGAGTCCCTGTTTTAAATGATCACATTTTCCATAGGAATTCAAAGCACTATCAGAACAAATATGAAAAAACTCTATCCGTGGAATCAGCATTCTTAAAGGCAATGATGTGTATGTGTGTGCGTGTGTATAGAATCCCTTTTTGTTTTAATTCTGCCATGCATTGATGTTCTTATATGTACCTGGAATTCTGTGTATACCTTTCTATATGTATGTTTGATATTGTGTAAAGTGATTTAGAATTTGTCTTAAACATATGCATATTCTACAAGCAACAATTTAATATATTTATTCCTGAATGTGCCAGGTTGCATGAGGTGTTTGTTTTTAACTTTTGTAAAAACCTCCTTACTCTGCCTTTACCACTGGACAAGAGGGACAGTAAAATCATCACTGAAAATGCATTACTGCTGGCTTGTCAATAAGAAGCAAGTCATCTACAGGAATGTACTGTACAATCCCTGTCGCAGAACAGTGTGTTCCCAGCAGTGTCTCACCTGGCAGCCAATCTGGAAGACTTTTTCCACCCATTTCTGCCAACTGTGCTTTCCAGTGCAGTCTTTCCCTCTCCAGCTTCTATGGAGCCTGTTACTTTTTTTTTTGCATATCCCGAACTTAAAATTGTTACCACTTTGCCATAGCTTTTATTTAATTTTTTAATTGGAGGATAATTGCTTTACAATGTTATGTCAGTTTCTGCTATACAAGAAAGTGAAAGTTATATGTATACATATATCCCCTCCCTCATGAGCCTCCCTTCCCCCTCTGCATGCCAAGTCATCACAGAGCACAGAGTTGAGCTTCCTGTGCTACAAAGCAGCTTCCTGCTGGCTATCTGCTTTACACACGGTAGTGGATATATGTCAGTGCTCCTCTCTCAGTTCATCCTACCCCCGCCTCTGTGTCCACACGTGTTCCCTACATCTGTGTCTCTATTCCTGCACTATAAATAGGTCCATCTGTACCCTTTTTCTAGACCCATATATATGCATTAATATACTGTGTCTGTTCTCTTTCTGACTTACTTCACTCTGTATGACAGACTCCAAGTCCATCCACATCGCTGTAAATACCCAATTTCACTCCTTTTTATGGCTGAGTAATGTTCCACTGTACTTACGTATCACATCTTCTTTACTCATCTGTTGATGGACATTTAGGTTGCTTCCATGTCCTGGCTATTGTAAATAGTGCTGCAATGAACATTGGAGTATATGTGTCTTTTTGAATTATGGTTTTCTCAGGGTGCATGCCCAGGAGTGGGATTGCTTAATCATATGGTAGTTCTATTAAAACAAAAGTAAACAAATGGGAACTAATTAAACTTAAAAGCTTTTGCACAGCAAATAAAACCATAAAAAAGATGAAAAGACAACCCTCAGGATGGGAGAAAATATTTGCAAAAGAAGCAATGGACAAATGATTAATCTCCAAATTATACAAGCAGCTCATGCAGCTCAGTATCACAGAAACCCAAACAACCCAATCAAAAAATGGGAGGAAGAACTAAACAGACATACAGATGGCCAACTAACATGTGAAAAGATGTTCAACATCATTAATTATTAGAGAAATGCAGATCAAAACTACAATGAGGTATCACCTCACAGAAGTTAGAATGGCCATCATGAAAAAGTCTACAAATAACAAACTCTGGAGAGGATGTGGAGAAAAGGGAATCTTCTTGCACGGCTGGTAGAAATGTAAATTGGTACAGTCACTATGGAGAACAGTATGGAGGTTCCTTAAAAAACTAAAAAATGGAGGCTGTTACTCCTGAGGGTTCTTCTCTCTCCACTGCTCACCACTGGCCTTTTAGGTCCACCTTCACAGACCAGCTCCTCCCTCTTCCTACAGCCCACTCCTCTTTCTCTTTTGACTGGTGATACCTGTCATGCAGCCTCAATTGTTTTTCTTTTCTTCTGGATAAAACAAGAAAAGTTTCAAATCCAGGGAGGTTTGGGGAAATTGAGAGAAGCCAGTTAGAAAAACGTGTACTGGTGTGATCTCAATGTCCTTATCTCTACAAGGCAAACAAATCTCAGCCTAGCCAAGGACTGTCTCTTGCAGGATACCTGTGCACTATTTCATCAAAGAGACCCTCTGTCTCCTATCTTGCCCTCAGGTGCAGTAAAAAGGGGCTCTCTTTTGTCATCCAAGCCTTCTAAGTGCATGTTCCAGAAGGGTGATGGGTGTGTTTTGTGTTCCAGTGTCAGGGTGGGAAGGAGAGAAAACCTCATACATCTTGTAGGTGTTGAAATGGACTTGAACATATTGAAAAAGCCATCACAGATGGTTCTGGGCAAAACATAATTAGAAAACTGTAACATTTCTTGGTAAATCTTGGTTTGAAATCCACTGGCTTACAGTGAAGTAGATCTAGATGGTCAGAGAGGAGTGTTGGGTTCAGCCCATGACATTTTCCCAACCCTTCTTAAAGCAAGTTATGCATGTGGGTGGTTAGTGAGGAGCTTGTGGCTTTCGAAAGAAATCTACACTAGGGGCAAGATTCCAGCTGGTTGAGCAAATAATAGTTCACTTCACACCTGCTTAGTGTAATGGACATTTTCAATGCTTTCTGCACCCCTGCCCTGGAGTTAGGAACCTGGGCTTGAAGATTGGATTGTTGACGTGTGCGGTCATTTGAATTATTCCTGGACTTGTCTCATCTGGTTTTGGCAGAATGCAGTTATAAAGTCAAGCTAAAAATTCTCTAGGGAAAGCAATGCATGTGCCAGCTTTCAATGTTCTTTGGAGATTTTTTTCAAAAAGACATTTATATGGAATTTTCTGTACGGGTAAAATATACATTACAAATGTAAATAAGGACATTGCTAAAGTCATTACCATTTACTGGGATTTAAAATTATTTTCATGTGAATTTTAGAACATGCCCTGGGGTAGTATTTAATCCTCCTAACTGTGTATTTGACTGTCCTTATCTAACTTAAAGGATGCCTAAAATAAAAACTAGAACAATACAATTCAATGCACAATGATTAACTATTGTCTTTAAGGGAGTACACACAAATTCTTTACAGTCTAGTATCATACAGATCCTCAACTGATGATTTTTAAGATGTGTGTGTGTGTGCACTCACGCTCAGTTGCTCAGTCATGTCCAACTCTTTGCGACCCCATAGACCATAGCCCTTTAGGCTCTTCTGTCCATAGAATTTTTCAGGCAAGAAAACTGGAGTGTGTTTCAATTTCCTAGAAATTGGTGGAAGCCCATCTTCCACCATGAAAAACAACACAGAAAATGTAACATATGCGTGCTATACACTGCTCCCGAAAATGATCAGGGTTAATGTCCTCAAATATCCTTGTTGCTCGACCTCATTTGAACTTCTGAAGCTTAGAACTGTCCAGTGCTCATAAAATTATATGTTTAGGCTTTTAGTCTTGAATATTTAAAGGATAAATGACCTAAACAATGTAAAAAGTGTTTTCTTAAAATGTGAGCTATAGAATAAGAGTATCCAGGAATTTCATTCATGTTAATCCCTCAAGAAAAGTTCAGTTCTTAAATAAATTTGGGAAATTCTGGATTAAACAAATTTAAACAGGATTCATTATTGAAATTCTGTATAGTATGTTATGATGTCACATGCCTCTAGATAGAAATCAGGCAATAAATATTTATCTAGTCCCTACTGTGTGCCAGGAACAGCACCATATTTTGCTCAAACAAACGTCAACAAATCAGATATGGTTTCTGTCCTCACAGGGTTTTCGAAATAATAGGAAGGGAGAGATTAAACAATGATGTAAATATTTAGATTGCATAAACTTTTAAATTGTATGGTGCTATAAAGGGAAAGAATAAAATGCTATAAGAATGAACAAGAGGTACCAATTTAACTAGAGGATGGATTTAGGGAAGAACTCTGGTAAGAAGTAAGATGTAAGCTGAAGCTAAAAGAAGTAGGAATTAGCCAGATAAAGAGGGGCATTTAGTTGCTCAGTCGTGTCTGACTCTTTGCAACCCCATGAACTGCAGCCTGCCAGACTCCTCTGCCCATGGGATTCTCCAGGTAAGAATACCGGAGTGGGTAGCCATTCTCTTCTCCATGGGATTTCCCTAACCCAGGGATGGAACCCCGTCTCCTGCATTGCAGGCAGATTCTTCACCGTTTGAGCCACCAGGGAAGCCCCAATTCCATGTAGAGTGAACAGCAAAGACAAAGCCTTGAGGTAGGAGAGAGTTTGCTAAATTGGAGGAAGAAAAGAGCAGTGGAGCTAGGGTACAGTAGACAAAAGGCCACGAAGAAGGAGAATAAATAGTAAAATGTAAATTCATGCAGAATCTTAGAAGCTATATAAAATATTTTTAAGTGCAATGGGTTTTAGCAAGAGGACTGGTGTTAAAATATCATTTCCATGAAGTAAAATAAAGTATTACATTCAGCATTCCCCAACTGTATTTGACCATGGAAACATTTTGCTGAGAAATTTCCTGGGAGCAGTATCTTTAAAAAACATACTATCTGTTCTAACCAAGGATTGTGTCCTCAGATTGTAAGTGACAGAAAAGCAAAGGAGACTTCGGCAGTTCAAATTCATTTATCAGTATCAGAAACATTCAGAAGGATGGCGGCCAACATGGAGGAGGGGTGCAAATGTTATTAGGCTCAAGTTTCTCTTCATCTATCAGTCTTTCCTGTCCCTGTTTTAGTTTTATTCTGAGGCTCATTAGTATGTCCCCAGAAGCTCTGGAATTTTCCTACCGCAGGGACAAGGTGAATGAATCATCTCCTCACATGCTCCCAGACTGCATGTCAGTAGGAAAGAGAAGCCTCTTTCACAGCATTTGCAGGAAAATTACATTGCCTCGTGTACCTCTCATTGAAGTGCCCGTCTGGAATCCAATCACCGAAGTAACCACAGGCTATGTTGATGGGTTTAGGCCTAGGTTACCTGTAGCCTTGATTATTTGGATTCACAAACATAAATCTAGGGTGAATAGGACAAGAAAGACACAAGGCTGGAGAGGCAGAGAGCAAAACTACAGTGTGATTTTTTTTTTTTAATTTTAGTGTTTTAAATTATATGAATTAAGTTTGAAGTAATCATGTTGTATACCTTGTGAAAAGTATATAAGAGGGAAATGCAATAATGTTTCTAAAACAAATACAATGTGCTTTTGTTGCTTCTGGGTGGTTATAGAAAGTAGAAAAATTAGGGAAGGATGAAGTAGGACACTTACGTTGTTACTACCACTGATAAGTCACCTCCATTTTTGACTTTTCTTTTTTTGTCTTTTCTTTGTCTTGACTTTTCTTTGTCTTTTCCATCTGCATGGAAATTAGCCTACCTAGTGAGTGAATCTAGAGAAGGTGATGGCACCCCCACTCCAGTACTCTTGCCTGGAAAATCCCATGGACAGAGGAGCCTGATAGGCTGCAGTCCACGGGGTCGAGAAGAGTTGGACACTTACTGAATGACTTCACTTTCACTTTTCACTTTCATGCATTGGAGAAGGAAATGACAGCCCACTCCAGGGTTCTTGCCTGGAGAATCCCAGGGACAGGGGAGCCTGCTGGGCTGCCATCTATGGGGTCGCACAGAGTCGGACACGACTGAAGTGACTTAGCAGCAGCAGCAGTGAGTGAATCACTAAATAATGATGTCATGTGCTTCACTGAAATTGTCATCAGCCCTTCCAATACACAGAAACACACACACACACAAATATGTATGCACGTGCATGTATGTGTGTATATAAAATGTACATGCCTTTATAAAAACATAAAATTTCAGGATTATAAAAGGATGATTTTACCATTAGAGTCTTTAATCAAAATGTTCTCTAGAGTTCTTTTAAGATAGTAATAGATATTAGAATTTATAAGAGGCAGTAAGTCAAACTCCTGAGCATGTAAAATCAAGTTTAGAAGTATAAGAGTGAAAAATAGATGCTCTTCTATGAGAAGCTTATATGTTCTGAGTGATCAAAATAGACTTAGATAAACTACAGAGCCTGCATAAAAACCACAGGTCAAAGAAAAGCTATGACCCTTACAGAATCAACTAGCAACATATTTTTAGTCTTAAAGAGGGTGTTTAACACTTCTGGTCATTTATACTTTGTTCCTCATTTTATGACTGTCATCTAAAAATAGTTGGGGCCATACCAAGGCAGGAATTGTTAGGGAGGAATTTGTGGATTAAATGAGACTTTGGGGAATTCTTTTCAAGGAGGTTGTTGGAAGTCCATTGCAGAGAGTTCTAATAGGATGTCAAATAGGGAAATAGTTTGGCAAATGTTATTTTACCATTTCCAGCTCAAAAACAGGTCTATTTGCCTCAAATCCCAAGAATGGTCCTATAGCAAATTTCTTAAGGATTTCCAGATTTATAGACCATCAAGGCTAGATTATATTTTCTAATTTCATTCTGGATATTTGTGTCCCTCTAAATTCCTCTCTCACCCTAGAGAAATAACAGAATTAGATTTGCTTTTAGAAGTGAAGAGAAAAGCCAAGTATACATTTTCTCTTCTTTTCTCTCTTTGGGTTCTTCTGAATTAGGTACATAGGTGCAGAAGTTTTAAAGGCAGTGGGTTTAAGCATAAATATTATATAAATGTACTGTTTTGCTTAGCAATCATTAAGTGTTAGAACACTTAGTTTATAACTTATATCCACAGTTGCCCTGTGTCATCTTACTGGTTGATGTTTCCTTATGAAAATCCAAATTTACACAAGCTTATTCCTATAACATAAAATTTACAAATGTTTATTCTTAAATAGCTGTATCTTTAGGTTTTATAAGAAAAGGGATTAGTAAACAATGAACTGTCACGTGTCTCTGTGATGTAAAGAGGGCGTCATTGGAAATGTTTTTAGAATTATTAATACAACTACTAAAATTATTTCCTGAATCATACAAAATCCCATGCATAATGTTCTAGATGCTTTTAAGTATTATACATGTTTATTCTTTAGTTTAAAATATAGATTCTTGTACTCTATATAAGAATACTAATATTTGTATATGTTTAGTTAATTAAATTTTGCTAAGGTGATGCGTTAGAATAAACACATTAAAAAATCTCTTAGGCATGTGTTATTATAAAATTACTGAATAATGTACTTCAAAAGTTAGTAAGCTAATTAAGGTAAAATGCTGACTATAAGAAACAGTGTAAATGACAGAGGAAAGTAGCAACATGTAATCCCAGTAAGAGTATACATCTACAGATAGGAACAGATTGGAGGTAGAAGATTCCAGGAGCAGTCCAGAAAAACAGAGTAAGTTAATAAATAAAAAATAATTTAGAAAATAACCTTACTATACCAGATTAATGGTGATCAACCATGATTGTCTATCATTTTAGCATAGTCTATGGAGCTGTAAAATTATATCAGTGGCTGGGGCATCACTAAAGAGTTTTGGATTTCATGAGTCTGAGTGTGGTAAGTGGAGGTTTGAAGGGGAGAGGACTGAGTTCATCATACTCATTTCATGACCATTATTGTCCTTGGCCTTTGCCTGACCAAATTCCTAATTCTTTGAGTTTCTTTGATCCCTATGCCACACTTCATTTCTTCTCCCACCATAGGAAACCATTTTGATTTCTTATACAGTGTCTGTATCTGTATGTATGTATACATATCTGTATGTATACATACATTTGTGTGTATCTGTATAACCATATAAAATGGTTTACATCTGTTGAATTGTGGAAAAGCCATGAGTCATATATCTCCACTCCTATTTTTTCTCCTTGGGATTCCATGTTACAAGGTCATTCTATTTTGTTCTGTGTCAATTTCTGTGGAATAAACAATGTACATGAAGCAACAATGGATAGTTATTTCTCATGATTCAAGGGCAGTGCTGTTGGTTGTACATGGTCTTATTTATGTCTCTACAGTCAGCTGTGATTCGGGCAACTGGAATAGTCTGGACTCTCCCTCTTTGTGGTCTTTTATCTGGGCTTTTTTACATCGTGTTTTCTCATGGTTCCCAGGGAGTAAAAGCAGAAGTTTCAACAATTCTTTTAAGACTTCATTTAGGAAATAGAACAATATCATTTCTTTTATATTCCTTTGATCAAAACAACACAAAGTCTAGCCCAGATTCAAGAGGCAGGGAAACAGCCTTTGCTTTTTAATAGGAGAGGTAACCACATTGTAAAGGTCAAGGAAAAGAGAAACATACTTCGTTGGGACTATCACTGTAACCATCAGCCTTACATGTAAAATACACACACACAAAATGAAGGAAAATAAGAAAATGTAAGAAAATGTAAAAGAGTAATTGCAGACCACTACGAGGCACTGAACAATATTTACATAATCATCATGATAATTTAAATACTATTTATCAATCTGAGTAAAGAGAGGATGATAACTCTAAGGCTAGATGCTCATCTAGCATCATACAATATTAACGATAATTTATAAAATCAATAAATTATGAAAAAGTAGCATAGTATTTTATTTTTAAAAATTGGGGTAAATACTTAAGGAAATAACTTGAAAAATTAAAAATTGAGCCTCTGGGGAATGGTTTTTGGATTGGAAAAGACAGGAATTTCTATTTATTTTGTGTGAGTGTGTGTGTTATAGGTATTTTGTCAAATTTTTAAAGTGTGCACTTTAATTTTTTAAAGAGTTATTATAGAGCAATGGGCTTCCCTGATAGCTCATTTGGTAAAGAATCCATCTGCAACGCAGGAGACCCTGGTTCAATTACTGGCTTGGGAAGATCCCCTGGAGAAGAGAAAGGCTACCCATTCCAGTATTCTGGCCTGGAGAATTCCATGGACAGGGTCGCAAAGAGTCGGAAATGACTGAGCGACTTTTGCTTTCACTAAACATACCTTAAAATAGACACCAGCATGTCAAAGTTTTAGTGATGCCATATATTATAATACATAAGATATTATTAAACTAACAATAACATTTTGTTAAGGAGGGTTTTTTTTTTTCATCATGAATCTAGTTGTTTAGACACACGACATTTATTTAAGCTTTATTGAGGTATACTGAACAAATAAGAATTGTGTTAAGGTTACAACTGGATGTTTTGATATATGGATGTTTCTATATATGTATGCTTTGTGAAATTATCAACACAATCAAGCTAGTTAATATAGGCTTCACCTCAGCAAGTTACCATTTTCTTTCTTTCTCTACCTCCTCCCTTCCTCCCTCCCTCCTTCCTTCCATTTCTCTCTCCTCCTCTTTCTTTCACATGTAAGATCTACCCTCTTAGAAAGCACCAAGTTTACAGTACAGTATTGTTAACTAGAGTCACTATGTGGTATCTTATATTTTTTAAAAAGCCATGTTTTATTTAGTATCACATTTTGCAGTGAACACTTATCTGAGAATTTTAATCTACCACATTATATTTTTTATTTTCTTTTATAAGACCCCACACATAAGTGAGACCAAATAGTGCTTTTCCTTCTCTATCTGATTTATTTCACTTATCATAATGGCCCCAAGGTCCGCCTCTGTCATTGCATGTACCATGTTATTTTTTAAAACAAACACAGTAAACAAGGAGGTGATTATGAAAAAAATTTGACTGATATGATGGCTAAACTACATTAAAGTAAAACTCAAGAATTCCTATTTTCTTTTTCTCAAATTTATATAATAATCTGAGGAGCCTCAAAAACACAGGCTGTGACCTAGAACATTCAGTTCAGTTCAGTTCAGTTGCTCAGTCATGTCCGATTCTTTGCGACCCCATGGACTGCAGCACACCAGGCTTCCCTGTCCATTGCCAACTCCCAGAATTTACTCAAATTCATGTCCGTTGAGTTGGTGATGCCATCCAAACATCTTATCCTCTGTTGTCCCCTTCTTCTCCTCCTTCAATCTTTCCCAGCATCAGGGTCTTTTCTAATGAGTCAGTTCTTCGCATCGGGTGGCCAAAGTATTGGAGTTTCAGCTTCAGCATCAGTCCTTCCAATGAACACCCAGGACTGATCTGCTTTAGGATGGGCTGGTTGGATCTCCTTGCAGTCCAAGCGACTCTCAAGAGTCTTCGCCAACACCACACTTCATAAGCATCAATTCTTCGGCACTCAGCTTTCTTTATAGTCCAACTTTCACATCCATACGTGACTACTGGAAAAACCATCGCCTTGACTAGACGAACCTTTGTTGGCAAAGCAATGTCTCTGCTTTTTAATATGCTGTCTAGGTTGGTCATAACTTTTCTTTCAAGGAGCAAGTGTCTTTTAATATCATGGCTACAATCACCACCTGTAGTGATTCTGGAGCCAAAAAAAAAATAAAGTCTCTCACTGTTTCCATTGTTTCCCCATCTATTTGCCATGAAGTGATGGGACCAGATGCCATGATCTTAGTTTTCTGAATGTTGAGTTTTAAGCCAACTTTTTCACTCTCCTCTTTCACTTTCATGAAGAGGCTGTTTAGTTCTTCACTTTCTGCCATAAGGGGAGTGTCATCTGCATATCTGAGGTTATTCATATTTCTCCCAGCAATCTTGATTCCAGCTTGTGCTTCATCCAGCCCAGTGTTTCTCCTAATGTACTCTGCATATAAGTTAAATAAGCGGGGTGAAAATATACAGCCTTGACATACTCCTTTCCCTATTTGGAACCAATCTATTGTTCTGTGTCCAGTTCTAACTGTTGCTTCCTGAACTCATTACAGATTCCTCAGGAGGCAGGTATGGTGGTCTGGTATTCCCATCTCTTGAAGAATTTTCCGCACTGTGTTGTGATGCACACAGTCAAAGGCTTTGGCATAGTCAATAAAGCAGATATCTATTTTTCTGGAATTCTCTTGCTTTTTCAATGATCCAGAGGGTGTTGGCAATTTGATCTCTGGTTCCTCTGCCTTTTCTAAAACCAGCTTGAACATCTGGAAGTTCATTTACTGTTGAAGCCTGGCCTGGAGAATTTTGAGCATTACTTTACTAGCATGTGAGATGAGTGCAATTGTGCAGTAGTTTGAGCATT